>NW_010206811.1:0-80706 GCF_000695765.1 Mesitornis unicolor
CTATTATTTTTTATTTTTTATTATTTATTATTCTATTTAAGGTCAGCTTCTCATCCTCCAGCAAAATCCCCATTGCAGCTGGTGGGAATTCTATTGAGGACTCTGTTCCCTTCCTGATGAAGAGAGAATTGGGGGGTAGGGGGGAAGGGGGAAGAGAAGGAACATGAGTTTTTAAAAGTTATCTTATTTGCATGTACACTGAAAAAGTCCATTAAGACTGTCTACAAAAGAGATGGTTGGATCAGGTAATAAAAAACTTGCTATGTTTCATGTATAGAAAATATTAATGTGATGCTATTATTGTACCTCACCTGAGGAAGGATGTGGATTTGTTTTTTCCCTAATAATTTAGATCTGTATTCTCTTTATTTCTGGATGTATAATGAAGCCAGTGTTGAGAACCAGTCTTCTCCTGAAATGGATGTAGCTGTTATTTTTCCAGACTGGTAGAAAATTACTTCAGCCTATAGAACCATAATTACAAACCTTTCTAGGCTCTTTCAGTTTTAATAATTTAGGCAAATTTTTAATTATTTACCGTTTCTGGCTTATGCTATGTTGGGATGCCTAACAAAGACATGTTACTACTCAAAACCAGTGAAGCTGACAATGCAACAGGAGACTTGAACAGATAAAAGCTCATTATTGCCTCTCTGCTCAGGCTATGATTTATCCATTAACAGATAGACCTTGTTGAGCCTTCTTACTTCCCTGCTTCATTTTTTTTTAAAGGCACCAAAGCAGCAGAGAGTAAAAAAATTACATGTGCCATGTCGATACTACTGTCACTACTACTGTCACTACTGTAGTGGAAAGAGGCAATAGCTAAACTCTACCAAACAACTGAACTTTAGGCCCCAATCAGCAAATGGAGGGTAGTTATGCTCAGCAAGTACTTCTCATTTTTGCCAATGAACGTGGTACTGGACATCAGAGCTGCCTGGGGGAAAGGAATCGCTGCTGCTGCGCAAGTTTCCAGGCCAGGTAGACTCAATTGCATTTCATTAGGTCAGGCAACTGTGTAAGTTATCTTTGTTTTAGCCTCTGCGCAGGGTCTCCAGAGATTTAATGTTAGCTCTCTTAGTTGCTGTTGGAAAGAGGTTATTGAAATAAGACTGTTGATCTGTCTCACTATAAAGCTTACATTCTTGTACCAAATTAAAAAAAAAATGCAGTGTGTGTAACACAAAAACCCAGTTATTTTCCAAATGGTGCCTATTTCTTTTTATGTTGCTCATGGAAAAACTATGTATGGATAGATACATTTTGAAAGTATTTTAGTAGAGTGACATGACTTTGCAGGAGGAATTCAGTAAAATTCAAAATACTGATGTGAGCCTTTAATTGACATGCCAAGCTGCTATGTGCAAAGCATGATTATGGAATAATTTTGTAAATTGTGTTTGATGGAGACAAAAAAAAGTGAATTAGATCTGAAAAAGAAAGTTATTTTGACTGGTCAGTGACAATAGCAACTGATGTATAGCAGCATTTTTTTTTCTGAAGAAGTGCATGAAGACTCCATAGCAACAAGATCCAATTGTGTGCTATATTTTTAATACTGTTGCAGTGTTTTCTGTGAAGCAGCCAGCCTTCACCCACTGACACTGCACCCACACAGTCTGTGCTGCTCAGCCTAATTGCATTTGGCAAATGGCAACTTCAGCAAATGACCACTGCAGCAGGGTTATTTTTAGGATGACAAAAAAATTCCCTGTGTCGTATTTTATTTCTTTTTCTTGATTATCAGAAGGACAACACAAAGCCTGTAGCATTGTCTGAAAGGTAGATAAACCACTCAGTTCTTTGATAATAATTTATTTACTAAATTCTCTTTCTTCCGATACAGGCACTAGCAGTATATACTTTAATAGAGCTGTTTCCCTGAGGCAGTGCATAGTATTAGCCTGGTGAATGGTAAGGCCTTGAAGAAAGGTTTCCTAAACAAGTGAAATCAGAAATAATAAATAGCTGTGCATAGAACTAGCTCTGTAGTGAAGCTCTGCATTGCAGCATGAGTTCTCACAGGCGTAAGGAAGTACGTGCTTGGCCGTCTTCCCTGAATTTCTAAGGAAAACTAGCCCTTAACCCATCTGTTTTAGTATTTGGTTATCCTCCCTGTGCCTGCGCTGTGGCATTGCTGATGAAAACACAGTTACTGAAGGAGTGCAGACATGATACAGTTATTTCTGCATGTAAGGTGCTGGTAGAACCGATGCAGGGCTGTAGGCTCCTGTGGAGTTACAGGAATGTAGCACAGCCTTACACTGAGGGTTTGTCCCTGCAGCGTTTGTTTTTAACTTCTTGTACAGCACTTTGGTAAAAACCTTAGCATGTGTTTGCTCTTAGCAGTGCTCAGTAACTTCATTAAAATGAAGCAATTAAGGAAATTCTCTAAGGGCAGCTTAGGAGGAAACCAGGTATTCCTTCAGCTTCTGAATATGTAGGTAGGAGAGAGGGCTAATTAACACTAGTTTTCTGTTTATGTCAGCTTAGCCATTTTGTAAGTCATCTGTGTGGATTTAGCAGTATAGATTCCTTTATTTCAAGCAATAAACCATAGTTGTTTTATAGCCTCTGCATAATTGTAGGAACAATCTTTGGTCCAGAAGCCTGAAATACAGAAGGCAGTGTCTGATCCTTTTTTACTGTAGCTGGTCAAACCAAATTTAATATGCAAACTGAATGTTATGAAGACAGAGTACTTGAGAGGAGCAAGCCCCCTTCTGGAAAAGGTTTTTGAGATGGACAAGAATAATTTTAAGATAGGGAACTGTAATTAAAGATTTTAAAGTAACACTTGGTTTTATAATGTTATAGACTATAATCTTAACTCATTGAAACCCCTGAAAGATTTGCTAATGTTTTCAAGAGGTTTAGGACTTTTTCCAGATTTCAAACAGATGATAATTCACCCCATGTTACATAACTGCCTTAGTGCTTTATGTTTTCAAATGTAATTTGTGAACATTTGTTAAATTTCTGCTAATAAAGCTGTGTGGTGGAAAGAGAGATTATTTACAGTGGAAAATAATGTTAAGCAAATATACCTTTAGGACTCACATGTTCTTTAGATAAGTCTTATGTTCTGTGACCTGTTTCATTCAAATCACCATGATGTTGGCATGTGGAGAGCTTTGGTATTCTGAAACTACTTATAAACTTAATGACATTCTGAAGATAATGATTGAAACAATTAACAGGGGAAGAAAGAACGTGAAAATCACAGGTGGAATTGGAAAGAAATCTGCAAAGCCGGAGGGATAAAATGAAGGCAGTTTTTCCCAGCGCCAGGAACTCTAGATGTTCATATGCCTTCAATGTAATGCCTTTTGAAGAATGAGTATGCTTGCTTCAGCCTTGCAAAGGAGCTGGTGCACTTCTAACCCATTTGAACATAAATTCTAAATATTCTTCTCTGATTTTACTTTCAAAAGTAATTTGTGGTAGTTGAGATCCTTCCAATCAGTGGTCCTTAAAGTTTGCTTATATAACTCTAAGGGCTATCTGAAATATGGTTTGCCTGTTTTAGCTTATAGTCTCCTGTTACTTCATAATAGAGTATATGCAACTAGGAGTGATGCAGTCCCTATAATAATAGTTCTTTTTTGTGTGTGCTGAGGTTATTTAAACTATATTACAGCTTCTTCAGATGTTATATAGTCTCTTATATATTTGAATTCCTTGAGATTATCAATACAGAAACTTGCTGGTTTCCCCTCAGAGTTTTGTAGGGGTGGAGGGCCCCTATTGTTTGAGAAATAGGATCAGAGAATCGACAAAAATCATCACTTCCTAAATAGTGCTTTAGGGCATCTGCGGCTTTAGCTAGGATATTTGTACAAGTGTTTAAAATAGGTACATTGTCACTGTGCAAAGATAATGCAGCATCAGGTGGTGGTCACTGATTGAGTGAGAAGAAAGTTCACAGTTTTGCTATGTGTAGATAGTTTTTGCTTGACACACATGCAGAGTGTTTCTATAAAAATCACCTTGCAGTGGACACAGAGAAGTGTTACTCTAATAAATATAGAATATTTTAAATAATTTTAAAATAATATCTTTATTCCTTTTTAAAAAATATGTGAATATTCAAAGAAGCCATGGAATTGTTGAAATGTCCATGTTTTTAACTGGAAAAGCATCCTAGTAATTTCAAAAAAGCAATTAACCAATTGTGCACAAGCTTCTGTCCCAGTAGCATAAGGGCTGTTGTTTAGCCCTTACATGAACAGAATTTCTACTAGGTAGAGTTAAAGCTTGCCCTTGCAGAGATTTGGAAAAAGTTACTAAGCGTTCATCTTTACAAAAAGTGAAATACGTCCTCATGCTTCAAAGCAATTGCATAGTCCTGCAAAATTTGAGCTGTGGCCATTTTCTTTCCAGAGTCAGACAGAGGGAGTTTTGGTTTTTTGTTTGTGACATTTTCACTCCAAGTCCAAGAACAACACTCCCTCCCTCAAATACTTAAGAGATGAATATTCAGTGGCAGGCCAACATAGTTTCAATTTTTAATGATTTTAATCCTTTGCTTTCTTGCATTTTCTATTCTTCTTCCACATAAAAAAATTCTGCATTGCAAGATTGAAGGTTTTTCTGATACTGTGCTGAAAACTGGCATGTTCTTCTTTGTGATGAATATGTGACTTCATTTTGTGCTCTATAGCTTGTGGAGGATCTTAAGAAAAAAGGAGAAAATTCTCTGATTTATAAAGTGCTTTTAGAAACAGCACATGTAATGTAAAAAAAAAAAAAAGAAAAAGGAAAGAAAGAAAACATATTTGAACTGCACATAGACTGAACTGTTGATGGCCTCACTGCTTCCAGAAGGACTGAGGGTTCTTGACCATTGATCGAAGAGGCTATGGGTTCTAGAAAAGCTGATTGACAGAACTGCATGGGATTTTTCTTCTTTGATTTTTGTCCTTGACAGTCCTTTAGTGAAAGAGGGAGTTGGAGCAGTGGCTGAGAGAGCACCGCTTGGCCAGAGATAAACTGATCCTATTGAAATCCAAAGGCAAAGATCGTGTTGACCTCAGTGGATGCTGGAGCAGGCTTACAGAGAATGGATAAGAATAGCCAAATATTCATTTAATCAGACAGCTGCTTCCCATGTATGTGGTGTTGATATCCTCCCATAAATGAGTCATCTTTGCAGTAATAAAAAAAGAATTTCATTTGTCACTTTGAATGCAGTAGGACTTTTCAGAAGTCTTGCATAGGATCTGATGTCTTTTACTCAATGTTCAGTTTGCCTGTGAAATGTTAGCCTCTTGAAGTATTTTATTATACAAAATTAGTTTCTGTTTTAATGTATCAGCACATAATACATGTACTTTTACTTACCCTTATCCGGGGCATTTTGGCTATTGTTTAGCAAGTTGTATTTTTTTTTCCCCTGTCCTGTTACTTTTACTCATTCTGAATGTAAAATGTGAATTCAAGTGGGAATTTTAGTTTAACTGGTAAGACCTTGGATGAAGAGCTGAGATGTGGGGCTTTGTTAGTGACCTCCTTCATGACCTCAGACTGAGGTTTGACCTGGCTGAAGTTTGCCTTCTGTGTATGCATAATGGAAATAATTGTACTTATTCTACTTTGCAATACAATTAATAATACTAAGGCAAGTATTATGATTATGTTAGAATGTTTATAAATATTGTTTTTGTTAACTTCCATAAGACATTTTGCTTGGAAAAACAGCCGCTTTACCAGAAATCTGGCAAACAAGGGTACATCCAGATTCGTAGAAACAGTCACATCTGCTGTTTCACTTTATCAGTGTGGATATGAATTATTATGCTACTGATGTATAGTCATTTATATCTCAAATATAGAATGTATTTTGCTTTTGTTCTAAAAGATGATCTGGACTGAGTTCCTGAAGGTCTCGTAGGAAAGAATGTAGGGAGTTCCTGCAAGTGAGATGGTAGTCTTGGTATCTCTTTTCTATCTGTAATCTCAGGTAGCAGGGCACATTATAAAGCACAATACCAACGTATTTTTTTTTAGCTAGTATAGTACAGGCTAAAGACCAATTTAGCAATATTGTTTCTGTTGATAATAACTGAAATAATCACGTCCGTAAGACTTCATTGCTCGGGCTGATGGTATGAAGAGCTGTCGCTTTCTGAAAGGAAGGGTAACAGGAATCAGATCTGGATAAATTGGAATCTATTTCTGACCCTGCCTATTAGCAACTGCTCTTACCTAACTGGAAACATAGATGCTGTCAGGGAGAAGAGCTGGAAATTCAGTATTGAGAGAAGACGTTGGGGAGGGGAGTGATTTGTGGAGGCTTGTGACCTATTTTCCATCTTCTGATTGCCTCTGGGACAAATTTTGGTGCTTAGCCATGAAGTCCATATAAATGAGCTGTAATAGTGACAGAACGGGGCTGGTGAGAATTAATACAGATGTGAAAAGACGCCTCAAAATGGAAGGGTGCTGGATGTCATGAGGGACACATACCACACTTGCTTGATTTGAGTTATGCTGCCTACCCTGACGCCAGCCATTTGTACACTGGAGTTGTGGACTTGTTAGGGGCAGGCTGCAGGAGTTGGAGAGTGGACATTGCTAAGGATTTCTGCAATTCCTGGGAACACTGTGGGATATACGGTATAATTTAGTAACATAATTTATTTGGTAAAGATCAACTATTACAGTTATAGTGTAACATAGAATTTAAAATACTTCTAGCACTTTCTTTGCCATGAGAGATTTTCATTTCAAGCACAGGCTTTGTGAAAGGTAATTTTGTAAATTTTTCCATGTCTTGCTGGCAGTAAATCTCACTGTGGTTTCTTTTCATGTTTATTTTGTTGTTGTTGTTGTTCATTTTATTTGATGTTAGTAGAGTTCACTAGCATCTAATTTTGCTTCTGTCCTATTTGATGAAACTATAAACCACCTGTGACCTCTCAAAGACCTGTGAAGGTAGCAGATTTTTTTAATATTTATTTTAAGATCTGTAACCCCAGTTTGACCAAATGTAATGCCAGCAAATCCGGAGGATAAAATTGTTGACTTACAAGCCAAGTTCAGTTTGGAAGGAACCTCACTCAAAGTAATGCACTTTCTTTATGTGTATCCAAGAACAGAACTGGAGTTTGGTTCAGTTTCTCTATGAGAAATACTTTAAATCCTAATGTTTATTCATGTTTAAGGTTGAATCAAGCCAATCAAGAATAGCAATCAGCAATTTTTGTGAGGAATTACCAATGGAAAAATGAAGAAAACAAACCCCTAAATGGAGGCTGCAAAGGATGTACTGTTCCAGTTAATTGACCCTGATTAGGTACATCTTTGGCAAATCTCGAAAATACTGTATTCAGCTATTATGCATGGGTTTCAAAAAAGTGAGTTACTACCTCTTAATGGGGACAGACCAGTCCCCATAAATCTGCATAAGAGGTTTACATACAGCATTAAATTGTTAGCCTTTTGTATATAAGTAATACTTTAGGCTGTAGATTTTCTACTACAGGAGGACTGTGTTATTTGTGGTATTTATTCCTTTATGGCACTTTTTGCTACTTTGTCATGGCCATGTTTTTGTATACAGTCTTTCTCTTTCATATCATGTGCATCTATGAATGTGTTTATGCAGGTGACTCAGCGATTTTGTCTGGGTAATTATCTGTATTTAACAAAACCCATATGATTCAGACATCTGAAAAATATTAATGCCTTTCCAGATGTGTTTATTGTTGTTATTGTTCTGAAGAAAAAGTAAAAAGCTCCTAATTGAATAAGTATTATGGGGAGAAGAGGAGGAAGAAATAGAAATACTTTATGCTGTATAATTTCACTTATAGTATCACACAGAATCACAGAATCACAGAACGTTAGGGATTGGAAGGGACCTCAAAAGATCATCTAGTCCAATCCCCCTGCCGGAGCAGGAACACCTAGATGAGGTTGCACAGGAAGGCATCCAGGCGGGTTTTGAATGTCTCCAGAGAAGGAGACTCCACAACCTCTCTGGGCAGCCTGTTCCAGTGCTCTGTCACCCTCACTGAGAAGAAGTTTCTTCTCAAATTTAAGTGGAACCTCCTGTGTTAGAAGACCTTATGTGCTGCACATGCAACACAAGTGTTCATCTTCCTTCTAAATTCCAAGTAACCTAGTTTGAGAATAAAGTAAAGCTGATCCCCTTGAAAGTGAAACACAGATGGGAAAGCGTTGTTTATACACAGACCAGTGCATTAAAAATCCTTCCAATTTCTTTGACCCTTTGAATCTTTGAAGCTGGTTAATTACCTGAAAGATAAAGACCCTACTAGTCCAATTGTTCTTAAACATAACAATACTTGAACACTGAGTGAGAGTGTAAAGGTGGCATCAGTTTGGGAAAAGGAACTGGATTGTGATAGAGGCCACCTCTGATTACTCAAGCTAAAGGGGAAAAGAGTCAAACAGTTCACCCAAGGATACTGGGAGCATAGCACATGTTCTGCTTGTAATTATGCTTTTCCTAAAATTGTAATAGTGGGTTTTGAGAGACTCCAGGTCTTGTGTGGATGCTTTCAGGAAGAAGAGGCTGTGTATTCCTCTGCATAGCTTATGGCTTCCAGGCAAGCCAGATGAGTATTTTTCACCAGATGTTAGCAACTCTAGAGATGCTGGACAGAGAGGGGGTAACTCATGTTTGTAATGCACCTTACAAAGCTGTGCTTCAAAACCTATTACTTTCTGTAGCAAGATGATCCCTAGAGAATAGCAGTTTTGAAAGAACATTATTTGGTTCATCATAAAATATATCTGTTTTATAGTGTCCTTTTATAGAGGCTGCCACCACTGCTACACAACAGGGTTCTGCTTAATGTATCTTCATTATATTAAATATAGTTTTGACATTTGGGTTTTTGTTGCTCCATGAGGGTGCTTTTCCTGTGAATCCTATCTACTAGGTGATACCACTGAACTGCAAAGTACTTGTTAAATTCCTTATCTTTATTAGTTCAGAATTTTGTGGTGGTGTTTTTTAGCAGGGTTTGTTTTGATTTTTTTTTTTTTGTGAAGGTTGTTGTCCTGAATCTGTGCTTCCTTGAATTTGCTAATGCCTTAACTCCAAAACTAATGATTATTTGATTCTCTTTCTATGTGTTTCTTTTTCTTAAGAATGCAAAGTTGTTCTTAAAGCATTGGATATTTTGCTTTATGTTCAGTAGTCACAGTATGTGCAGTGTTGTGCATATCACAGCATCATGAATTATGAATGGCAGCTGAAAGAAGTTTTATGGCATTCTTAGAACTTTTCTGGAAAATAGACTTCTCATTTTTGTCCTTCTGCCTTCTTTGGTTCTCTTTAATTTATAGACAGTATTGGTTTTAATCGTCCTGAGAGACTACACTACACAAAAATTTCCCCTTTTGTCAGTTGTTCATAATTGGACTCACTTTCACAATTTTTAATTTATACATAATTCAGAGTTACCACAGAATTGTTTGAGACTTGGTTACAAATGTTACACTTACCAGTGTCTCCTTTGGTGTTTCTATTAATTGTACTGAGGTCTTGCTTTCTTCTGGGTGGCGTGTCTAGCTAGCTGAAAAATTATGTGAAGATTTGTTTTCAATCACAAAATCTCAAACTGTATATTTAGAACTGTGTATGGACTTGCAATAATGAAAATTTATTCAGTTGCATAGCATACTTATTTTTTTTTCATGCTGCTCTGTCCTTTGTCTGTATGATTTCTGTAACTGTAAGGAGCAAATTGTTGTTTGCATAGAGAAACCAGAATTGTTGATTATATTCTGTTAAAACACCCTTGATCATAAAGAACTGCTTTTGGAAGATAATTATTTTTTTATTTATTATCCATCACAAACTACTGGAGAAAGAAAAAATATTAGATAGAAAGAAAAAATATTAGATAGGAGTGATATAATACCAATCTTTCAAATACCATTTGTTGACGTGCGATGCATATAGCATATAATTTTTCAGTTCATGACTTAGTTTTTCTTCAAAGTTCAGAAAAGTAAGCCTTTTAGAGGTTGCTCTGAAGAGCAGCCTCTTTTCATCTGCACAGAAGCCCTATTGTCTTGTTAAAACCCAAGTGAGGAATCAGTAACGCTGGATTCTGTTTTCTTTCTTCCAGTAGCTAGGGGTGTGGTTAGCTGAGCACATACATCACTGGCTGAAAATGACACTAATTTATGGTTGTAGTTGGAATATATGTAAATCAGTTCTTAAACATTGCAACAGATATATTCAATGTGTGTATATGTGTGTGTATATCTAGAGAGAGGTGTCCATTGATTCCTATTAGTCTGAATTTTGAGGGATTTGGTGTAGTTTTCTTTCAGTGACACTAGATAATCTTTTTTTTTTTAATCTAGTTTAACCATAAAGAGCAATTTACTGAAACAAATAGCTTAATATTCAAGATAAAATTATTTTCTTATACAGATTAATAGAAATACTTGTTATACCAAATGTGCTTAAGATGGGCCCTGAGATAATAGGCACGGGATGCGAAATAAAAAAGAAACAGAGTAAATGAACTACTGGTATGTACTTAACCTAATTATTAATCTAATTATGTTGATCAACAGCCATTAATTACTATGGGAGAGTAAAAGCTAGAATCAGGAGTACAATATTGACCAAAAATGTATCCTTCAAAGAATATGCTTTTTCTTTAATTGACAAATATAGAAATAGAAAAAATGGCTGTGTATACATTACATCCGATATGCCGCCTTTTTTATACTTAGACTGGTAGATGACACTGAAACCTGTGTTTCTGTATTCTGTTTTTAATTTATTGGATCATTTCTTAGTTATTGAAGGCCTCAGTCTACTTCTTTGTGTTACCAGAATGTATGCCCAGAGAGCAGCTGCCTTTGAGGCAAGAGAATACTTCTCTACTCAGTACTTTCAAGCAGTATTTAGAAAGAATAATTTTTACATAGGCACAATTTCAAAATGCATTTAATATAAAAATAAGTTATGCTTTGTTTTCAAGCATTTTAAAAATAAACTGATTTCCCTAGCTACACAAAAGGTGTGATAAGATCGTATAACTTTCAGTTACTAGCTATGACATTTTGCATATGTTAGTCTGTAAGTAGATTTCATCATCCTGTCTAGGACAGAGCTTCAGAGAAGATAAATTAGTTACAGACCATTTTTGTCTTTGAAGTTTTAGTGCGAAAATATTCAAAACTTGTGATAATGTAACTTTTAAAAGGAAGAAAATATCTATTTTAAAACAGTATTCTTTCTTTTGGTATAAAGCAATGTTTAATATTAGGGAATTTATCAGAACCTGCACTTCTTTGTGTTCTGGATATAATATTCTTTGCTAATTAATATGCATGCTGCATTTCTTAAAGTATTTTTACTCTTTCTCTTCCTTGTGTGTTAGATTAGTTTACTAACAAAATATAAAATCCCACAGCAAAACAGTTACCTTTGTCTCTGTTTCATATTGCTATTTTGCTCTATCTTATTATAATGGATTAACCTCTCACTTCCCATTAGTAGCATTGCAGATATTATTGCTGCAGAAACAAAAAAATAGAAAGACAATTGCTGTTTAGACAGGAAAACATTTAGACTTCAATAAATGTTGGGCATTGGCCTGAATAAAGTCCATTTTAGTGAATGTCACTGAATGGCAAGATATTTTGGAAAGGAAGAATTATGTATTTGACTTTGTTACCTTGCATTCCTCATTGAATTAATTGATTTTCATCATGTGGAAAATTCTAGTATGTGTATAATATACATACGTATATATATATGAGACATGCTATCTTTTACGTGTTATGTATGAAATATATATTCTAATGAAAGACTAATTTTACATGAAAATATGGAAGTTTTGTCTTTGAAAGTGGTATAAAATTTGTGAGAAATCAAAGAGAAGTGAGAACGTCAGAAGCACTTAGGAAAAGGGTCAGAGCAGTATTTCTCTTAAAGCAATGGAAGTAACCATATGGTGCTTTCAGGAGCAAGTCAACGGAGTGGTACAATGCTCTGTGGTGGGACTATTTCTCTTCATCCTGTATTTCAATAACAAGGACTTAAGAGATAGGGATTTTCAGGAGTCAGCAGTGATCTCCTGCTGATGTGTTCAAAAGAGAAGATAGGATGATTATCTTAAAGAAGAGGATTGAGGCCTTACTTGGATATTTCAAATTCTGAATGAGATAGCTTGACGAAATCCTGCAGGATGACTTAAGGCAGAATTGGTATCCTGTCTGTGTTAAGGAACAAAAATTAGAGCTAATCAAGGGGCAGATATTTGATTTAGATTTAGACTGAACTGCCTGAGAGAAATAGGTACCAATTTGAGCTTGCTGCCACAGTGGGATTTAAAAACATGAAGTTCTGAAAGAACAATTTACTTTTGCTGAAAAGAAAAAACAAAAAGGCGTTTTCAGGCACAAGAAGTGATGATATACGTTATGGTTATATTGACATGGGTGAGGTTGAGCTGCCTTCTGAACCCTTTACCCTGAGATTCATGTTTTGGTGCAGTCAAAGCTTTGCTGCATCACTGCTCTTAGATTACTGTTTCTAGTAAGATCCCACAGTGTTAATCAAAGTGAAGTTGGGCTCGCACAACTAAATTGACCTAAATGCCCGTCTGTGTTGGCCAAGTACTGTAAATGGATTTGATACTGTGGCTTTCCATAATTTCCTGCATTATTCCATGTTCATGCTGAATACCATATACGTGCATTTTTTTGAATTTAGCGAACAGCTGTAATTTTATAATGTAACTGCTTCTCTGTATATATCAGCAAATACAAATATTGCTATGCATTAGAAGTACTTTCTTCAGTCTGCAAAACAAGAGTGGCAAAGTTACAAGTCCACAAGAACAACATGGTTCTGTATTTTAATTGAAATCAAGCAGATATGAATTTCATAATTCATAGTCATGCTTTGATTGTACCTGAAAAACTACCCATATAGTCCTACAGGTTTTCTTGCCTTTGCTTGAGAAAATGATGGTCAGCAAATAAATACATAAAGACCAGCTGATAAAATTATATTCAGTACTTCTCCTTCCCCTGGTTCAACCCAGACTTTTCAAGTTAGCCATAAATTTTGCTAGTTTTGTGATTAGTCACCAATCCTTGTAATAGATCCTGCATGTTATTCAGTGTTTGATGTTAACACGTATGTTTAAATTCTGATGAGTATTTATCTTTGGAAAGTGGAAGATAGGAGTAGGGATGAGAAAGAAAAGAAATATTGACTATAATTTTTGAGGAAAATTATGTATGTGAGATATAAACTGTGCTTGTGAGGGGTCTATTAAATAGACCATGAAAATTTATTTTGTTGTTTTATTTTTTATCTTCTTGTGTCACATCTCTCACCCAAAAGCTCCCATAATTTTACAGATACTAAGAAAGTGTTATAGTAACTGAAAAATAAGGATGTAGCACACTTCTAACATATTGATGGACCAAGCCAAAAAAAGAAGAGAGCTGACATCATACGGCAGGTGCCGAGTCTGGCTGCATAGCCCCACTGGGCACCTAGTGGAGAATCCCAGGGTAATATCCTAATAAACACACTCTCTCTTTGAAATATGCTTTGCATTTTTCAAATGGGAAAATGGATTGTTACCTGCTAATAAGAAAGCCATTGGTTAGCAACTTGTATATTGATCATTTGATAATCTGTAGAAGGGAAATGAGCTTTTTTTTCCTAATTCCCTCAGAATTCATGAGAGATACTCTGTGAATAGGTAAGAAAAGCATGAAATAAACCACTGTGTTTTGAATTACAGGAAACCAAAATACTAATGGTTTAGTTAATATTGTATTTCTATAGATTGCGTATTCAAACACTATGACTACTGGAATAAAAAGAACACCCTCAGCACTTGCTTACACTCTAACCAGTATATGAAGAGTATATCAGGCAGTATACTGTATATCTGAATTTGAATTGTCCATATTTTGATTTTTTTTTTGTTTCTAAATTTTCTCTTTTACATATGCTTTATTTATGGAATGCTGGAGGCTCAGGTGGCTTGTGTTTGGAAGAAGGTCCCTGCAAATTTCCTCAGGGAGCCATAAATATTTCAGAATAACAGAGACTGTATAGCTTTTTCAAAACTTGTATATATTATATACTTCTTTCTTTTAAACCTTCCTATGCTTGAGACATAGGATTGTTTTGGTTTTTTTTTTTTTAATTCTGTCACACCTGTGCCCCTTCAGTACTGCAGGATCTGTAGCTGTGGTGATTAAAAAACAGGTTATCTGTTTGCACATTCTCAGAGGGACACAAAGACATATGGTACTACTTGGATTAAGAGCTCTTTGTCGCTGTCTGGAGAGGATCGTTATGCTGAATGTGTTGAATGATTCACCATCTAAAGCACAGCAAAATGATTTGTCCTCTTCAAAATGGCTCAGAATAGATTTTTGCAATTGATTGGACTCCAATTATTAAAGCTAAAAAGATTTGCTGCTGTGTCCTTGGCAGTAGACAACTGTCTCTTTAAAAAGACTACTTGCGTTTCAGGAGTTATTTGTTGTGACCTGTGTGACCAAGGTACTGTAGATACCAGAAGAAAGAAAAGACCATCAGTGTCATTATTGTAAGACATAAAGGGAGCGTAAATGATATAAAGGCATAAACCATCAGAGCTTATAATCGACATGAGCTCAAGATCTGACCCAAAATAATTGTCAGGAACAAGTGAGTCATGTTGTTCTTGACCTTCCCATAGAAGAATCTCTTAAAAGTGAAAGACTTTGCATTTAGAAATGTACAGGTTCCAGTACAGTTTCTCCTATACATATGTATATGTATATGTATATGTATATGTATATGTATATGTATATGTATATGTATATGTATATTATGTATATGTATATGTATATGTATATGTATATGTATATATGTGTGTATATGTGTGTGTGTGTGTATATATATATATATATATATAAATCACTATGTTTAACCATAAAAAAATGTAAAAGGAAATACCTCTTTGAGGAAATATTTCATAATAATAAATCGAGTATTTATGTCACTAACAATATATAGGTTGTGATTTGTCTCCGTACTTGGAACTCTTGCTCTCTCTTCTTTTTGTCCCCTTTCTCTTGTTATTTTGCAGCACTGATGTTTTTTACAGTACCTCCTGATTTGTTAATTTAGCTACTGTGCTACATTAGGGCATAATTGAAACCTCTACTGACAAACTAAGCTTAATAATAATAGCAAAGAAAGATGCAGAAGCATTCTTCATACCAGCAGAGCGGTTTTGCTTTTGTTGCTGCATACCTGGGTATGTGTGACTGTCCCTAGCCTTGTTTCATCGTACGAGACACAAGCTTTGCCATTTCTGGCCTGATGAGTAGTGTCCCATAAAATTGAGTCTTCGTCTGGAGATTAGACTACAGCTTTGGTTTCACTGCTTCTTTCTTAGTAGTGACTTATTTCGAGACTTACTAGTCTTTGATCTCTTAGTTGAGATTTTGCAAGTAGCAGCAAATCAGTGGTTTTGTATTGCAGATTTTCTTGATGGCAAGTAGTAGGAAAGACAGAGTGTTTCACAATGACTTCATTTACTACAAGAATCTTTGGAAAAGTGAGAACAGAAACTGCTGAGAGATGAAATACTGTAATTAGGAGAGTAAGTTCTTGTTGGTGATGACATTATAATCACTATATGCTTATTTTTTCCTTGTTAACATTATGAAGCATGAGGTATGGATAAGTATGATCAAAGTGCAGTGCTACATGTGCAAAACATTTTCAATATTTTTTTTGTCATTAACATTAATCTTTTGGATGATAAGACTTCTTATTCTTTCACTTAGTGTTTTATATGGTCTCAGGCAATACTGTCTTTGTTTGTCTGGGGTTTATTTTCAATTTTTAATTTATAGGACTTCCCATCTGTATTTCATGCTTTGACTAGGTTCAACATTTTTAAATATGGCAAACAAACCAGACCATAACTAGAATCACAAATACATGGTGGTGTTTGCTCACCAAAGGAGGTGGTAGTTGTTTTGTCAGAAGCTGTCTCATGCTAATGTTTAAATCAAGCCAGGTACATATGTGAGAAAATTATTTATAAAGTGTCTGATGCAGTTCAGAACTGGCATTATATATCATGCTCAACCTCACTTCTGTCAAAAAAAGATGCAGGGGCATTCTGTTCAAGTTTAAAGTATTTTTGCTCAACTGTATTTAATTTTATCCACAGCTGTATCTCTTCTAAATGTCATGATTAGGAAAACTGTGTAAAGAAGTATAAAATGTAACAGAGTAAGACCTCTGCAAAGGTACTTAATGGCTGATTGTGTGAAACTTGGAAGTACGTTTTTGCTGTGCTTAATGGAAAAGATCTTGCAAGATGCAATTCCCAGAAGTTTGCAGAGGGCTTTGTCTGTTGCTTTGTGTACTGGCTTTGTGTCGCTGAAAATATGATAATCATAACTCTGCAGGCTTAGGAGGAATTCAGGTGACAAAACCAGAATGTATTCCGAAGCCTACAGCATTATTTGCAATTGAGAAGGCCGCTGATAGGAGTCTCCATATGATTCTGTATTTTTTTGCAGTTAGCCCATTATGCTAGCAATGGTCTTTGTTTACCAAGGATTTTGAGCTTGCTGATCTGCATTTTTTTTGTGAATCCTGATCACATTGCATTATTTGGGTGGTACAAAATTTGCCAGGAGAAAATCAGCACAGGGATGGAATTCTCCACCAAGCAACAGCTAATGAAAGTGGTGAAATGAGCCACCACATTGCTGAAGAATGATGCGAGGAGAAGGAGAGGTATTCTGAGATTGTGGTGAAGCAAAGATTATGACAATTTTCAGCAAATGAACCAAGGCAGTCCTTTGTTTGCTCTTAATAGTACCAAAGTTCTTTAATTTGTTTTTCCTCTCCCGTTTTCTTGGGGTTTCTGACAGAAGCACGTCACCAGAATATTTCTCTTACAACGAAAATCCTGACACAGTGAATGCTGCCACTTTACAAGGTTAACTTTGTGGAAAACCTGCCAAAATAAATGAACCAGTTTGCATTTCCCGCAAGTACTGTGCAAAACTTACAAACTCAAAATGAAGCCCAGCGTGATTTTGTTTTTTTCCACAAAAGTATGAGGGTTGTATACATGTTTAAAACATGAGTCCAAGACATAGGTTGGAGCAAAAAGGTGGCTTTCTGGACTATTGAAGTCTTCTTTTGTTTCTCCTACAGCGTCATTATTTTGGGGCATAAGAGGGATCCTGTCTCAGTCAGTTACTTCCTATGCTAGCATCAACACTTGAAGTACAGTATGTGAGATACTCTGCTGTCTTTCTTACCAGGCACTTTAAAGTGTTTCTGAAAGTTTCCTAGTTAGTGGAGTAATTAAGGTTTGGAATTAGCGTTGCAAAGAGCTCTGTTGTGCTGCTTAAGACTAAAGGGTATATTAAAGCATGTGAAAACAAGTGGATTCAGTAAACAGGAGGTTCTTTAAAAAGTTTCACTCTCTTGGGAAGAGAGGCAAGGTTGTGGGCTTCAGAGTAATTCTGGCAGTGTAACACAGGGCAGGCTCTGACTTTTCTGTACAGAGAGGAGCTCTAAGATGCTTTGGTATGAGTTTCATACCCAAATAACAGCAGCCAAAAAGAGCATGGGAACTTAGAAACATACTGCAACATGTTCCTCCACAAAGGCTTTGAATCCTACATCATAAGACATATACTTTGTTTGAGTATTATGTCCTAACTAAGTTTGGCAAAACATGAACATGTTTGCTTTCTGAGTAATTCGCCCTACTGACTTTGAACCATTTTGACAAACAACAGTAATATTGTTAGAAGTCTCTAGCAGAAAGCTTATCCATTGCTCTCCATCAGATGTCTACACAGATTGTTGCTTTCTGCAAGCATTATTTCAAAGGAATGCATGGTACTTGGTTTGCCACCCTTTCCCCTTGAGCTCATGCTTTTTTTGACCCTCTTCTCTGTTTTCTAGTACATTCATTTCACATTAAATAGATTGCTCTATCCAAGGATCTTTAGTTCCAGTTTATGTTAGAACCTTAGTTACAAGAACTTTGCTTGAGTCAAGCATTTGATGGGATTCCTTCTTCCTTCATTTTATATTTATAACTATATGAAGAAGTTATGGCAGTGCATAGATCTTACTGTCATAGGGTAAGGCCCTGGAAGAGCTGAAGAAATTCAGTGTAAGATAATTATGGGTAGGCCAGCCTTGCCTGAAAATGTCATAAACAACACTAGTGAAAATTAAAAGCAGAAACTGCTTCCAGTGCTGCGGGAACTGAACGTCAAATGCAGAGGCAGTGGTTGGGACTATTGTCATTCTCAGTATAGTCAGTTCACATCTGAACCTGCATATAGCTAAGAAGTAATTTGTGCACATATTATATTATATTTTATTATTATAATATATAATTTTAACATAAGCAAAGCCTTTTCTTGTTCATTAGTAATGTTACATTTGAAGTTCAGGCTGTTTGAATGTAAGATTAAACGTTCCATCTCTTGTATTTGTCAATTGCTGGCAAAAATAATGTTGTCAGGAACATTTTGCAGTTCAGGTTTCATTCAGTTCCATATGTGTATATGGTCACATAACCAAAAGTGCAATGGATTTAGCTGTTTTGTGCATGCATCTATCCAGCATGTACTCATACTCGTTACACATCGTAGCATCCATGGCTTTTCAGAGGAGCTGAATGATCCCATCCTAAAGCATTCATCAGTCAAGGAAAAAATATTTTAAATCTACCTTACAATAATTAACACAAAAGAGAACCCTATACCAATCAATAATCCTTAAAAAGGGGCTGGGGAGAGCTCTCTTTCTCTGATTATAACTGGCACCACTGTGAAGGGTAACTGGAGAGAAATCGATAGGGTGCTCTGGACATCTGCCTGCTGACTGCTGTGTATTGCAGTGCTAGCAATAGCTTGAAACGCCAAAGAGAAAAATGTTTTCTTGATGTTACAATCCTTTGAAGATCACTCTGTGTCTGAATTTTGGCCTTAATTTTTCAAATGCTTAGCCAGTTCCACTCAAGGGCAGCACATGCATTGTGATATATTCAATGGGACTCTGTTACATACAGACAGGAGTCTGTCTCTGTTATCTCCATTACCTTCAGCTGTTCCTGAAGCATTTGAACATGGCTAATTATTTCTCAGCTAACTTTGTGGGATTTTTTGTTTTGTTTAGTTAGTTTGTCTGTTTGTTTTTAAATTCTGCAGCAGGCCTCTTCTGGGATAGTGGGTGGATTCCAAAATCCAATCAAAATTATTATTTATCCTACTGGGTACAATCATGATAACTAACTCAAACCTAGAGGGAATGTCCTTATACTCAGTTTCAGTGAGAGTTTTTTTATTGTTTGTTTTTTTTTAAAAATACTTTTCTAACTAAAAATCATTGCAAAAACCCAAACAACAGAAAACCAGAACATGATCAGATATGACATAGACAAGTGATCTAGCATCAGGGATTGTCCTTTTTGGATATGTTTGATCTCCTCTGAAATCAAACCTAGGGGACATATAAATTCAAAAGCAAACTCATCATGGTTAGTATCTACATGAACATGAAATACCATGTGAATCACTAGATTGAAATGGTAATGAAATCTGTACTTGTACATTTTGTCTTGTTTTGTAAATATCAAATAGATGCAACTTGAATTCATCCTCTTTTTGAGTTAGAAACTGAGAAGGCATTAGCAACATTCTGAAATTTAGTGCTTTATGTAAACAGTGAGACCGAGAGCAGTAGGAAAAAATCAAAACATTCAAAGGCATGCAACTGGGTAATTCAATAACCCTCACATGTAGATGCATTTCACTCAGTGGGACTTTAACTTTACGTGCTAGACTGGCTGTATGCTGTAAAGCTGTCCCCCCCTCCACCCCACCCCAACGCCATTTACATGCATAGCTGGCCTGGTAGGTGTAAAAATAGACAGGCAGTGCCTGAATTGGAAATGGTCACCGACTGCTGCCTGCAGTTGCTGGGGTTTCGGGTTCTCCGTGACACAGGACGACACGGGGAAGGGAGCCTGGTACGGGTGGCTGGGGATCAGAGCCCAGGCGAGGTCCTCCTCCTGCATCATCAGCGTCGGCTGCCCCGTGGGAGCACTGGGCACCCTCAGCGGAGCAAGGGCAATCCCACTTGTAGGAGTTGCAGAAGAACTGATATGGGCAATGCACCAATTTGCCAGTTTTGTCATTCAGATAAGGGTTTGAGAACACAAGGGAACATACCAGATTGGGATAAAACCTCTGACTATTATGGATGCAACAGCGAAGAAAGCAAAGATCCTGAAGGCCTGGTAAGTGTTGGCTGAAGAAAACAGGAATCAAACAGAAATTTTAAGATCAGGGTTGCACAGCTTAGATTTGAAAAGAATCTCTTTGGTCAGCCTGAATCTTACTTGATAGTTTGCAGTATTA
Organism: Mesitornis unicolor; assembly: GCF_000695765.1. Classification (NCBI taxonomy): domain Eukaryota; kingdom Metazoa; phylum Chordata; class Aves; order Mesitornithiformes; family Mesitornithidae; genus Mesitornis; species Mesitornis unicolor. The sequence goes on from NW_010206811.1 coordinate 20,446, forward strand.
AAAGATCTGCTAAATGTGTCCATATTCAAGCTTTGCTTTTGTTATTGTGACAGACTGTAATTAAAAAGCAGCTGTCACTAAGCTGTGCAGTCCAAGTATTGTCAGCTACCAAAAGATTTTGATATACAGAGAGAGATCACCATCAGTGAAAAAAGTCCTTCAAATGAATGAATGTAATAAATTATCCCAGTTTGTATGACTGCTATAAATGATCCTATGTCTATCATGCGCAGAAGAGAACTCAGGATTTTTTTAAGCTGTTTTCTGTACAGTACATTTTATTATTTTCTGTGTTTGCAGTAGAGACAGAGCTCCACAGATCTTTATGCAGATGCAGGTTACAGTGAGTGGGACCAGGCACACGCAAGGGGGTTACGCTGGTGACTGCAGGACTTGAGAGTTAGGCATGCAGTAAGTGATTATAACAGTAATGTCAGCATTTGCTCTGCAAACCACAAGAAAATTATTGAGATGAATACTTGCATAATGTCTATGGCAAATTAAGTGCCTCTTATCTGTTTTTTTTTTTTTTTTCCTTCCTCTGCTTGGGAAATTCAGTAATGAAATGTTTATTTTAATCAAATTTGGTAATGAAAGGGTGTATTGTTATAAATTCTAACAGATCATGAAGAGTAGAAAACCTTTACTGTCAATACATCCATATAGTATATTCCCCTGTATTGATCTGAAATAAAATTGCTCTCAGGTCAATATTATGCTTTGTGCTTGCATGAATTACTGCAATGCATTATAAGAAATGTAGTTGAGATGTGTTACAGTGTCTGTAAGGAAAGATGAGATGGGACTCACTTGCAGCAGCCACTCACAAGTAGTTCTGCTTCATCCTAGAAAACAGATGTGATGTTGTCTTGGTTTTCTAGTAAGAAGGTTTTTTGGCTGAGTTGTTCTGACCAGTTCTACTGCTTATTTCACTGACAACACAGTGAGACCAGTTCTTCAGAAATAAAACTTCATTTGAGCTAAAACATGAAATTAAACTGTTTCTTCAAGCTTTCAGACATTTTTTTCTCCCACCAAACAATTTTTGGTTGAATTAAAAAGTAAGCCCTAGCATTTGTGATGGGAGATGTGCAGGCAGTGGAGAGGACAATGCAAGCACAGGGCAGTGGGACGGAGGGAAGACAGGCCTACTTCCCTTGCTGGATGCGTGGATTTTTCTTGTTACTGTTTCAAACAAGCATTATAATATTTCTCTTGAGGTGAGTGGCCTGTAACTGTGTGACAATGTATGTAGGCTCTCTGTGACACAAATAATCAAACTCTTAAACAGTTCTCTCTCTCTGAATTTACAGTCTCCAAGCTGCCCTTCTGCATAAGGTCAGGCCTTTGCGGAGGCAGGAGTGAGCCAAACGTAGCAGCATGTGATCCTTGATTATATTTTTCTGTTTTCTTTTTTTTCTGGATACTTTTCAGTCAGCCTTCAGAGCTTTTCATAGCAAGTAGAGATCAGAGATGTTGATAATGTCTTTGATACATTTAATCATAAGATCTTGGCTTTATATGGCTCTGGTAGGGACTGACAGAGTTGCTTTAGAATATGTGTCTTGATTCAGATGGCACAGCGCTGGGACCACTACAGAGGAAAAATTGCTGTATTGCCCTAAGAAGGTTCACAGACTTCCATTATATTTATTCTTACGATTCCTTACAAAAAGGTTAAAAAAAATCAGAAATGTCAGTGTGGAAGGGAGAAATTGTATATTGTTTTTTCCCAAACAGGAATTTAGTATCCAGCAGAATCCCATGTTAGCTAAATATTTCCTATGCTTTTATATAGCTGTAGCCTTGCTTGCTGTCATGGTTTATAGTGCCTGAGAAAGAGTGCCACATCAAGCTCAATATAAGTCCATGAATCTTGTACCAGATAGGAGGTTCAGAATAATTCAGTTGGTGTTCAGCCAACTTGAATGGCAGAATTGCTTTGCATAATCTAAACCTGTTAAAACTAAAATACAGTCTACTACTTCAGGTCCATCTTGCTGAAGAAATCAGGAATCTGTGTGTTTGTGTATCCTGAATTGCCTGTACGATGCCAAATAAATTTCTTAACTGGGGAGTCAAATTACAATTCTCAGTTCATCATTGAAATAACAGCAGCATTTAAAAAATACCCAAACTAGTTCATATCCATATATTATAGATTTAATTAATTCTATTTTTTTAAAATGTGCTGAAACGAAGAGATCTCAGATGACAAAACACTGGGGTTTGTTGCAGTCGCTGTGCATTATTCTCCCTCTTTACTTAAATATTTGCTTATGTTTGTGTTTGCTCTTGAAAGTATGTGAGTATTTCAGACTACCTACATCAGACTGCTTTCCAGGTTTCAGGACAGGGACATACAGCATTTCTCCTGCATCATTTTGAGGATGAGTTTTCTCTCCCTGCTCAGAGTAGTGGACTTGGCAATGTGGACTTTTATGTCAGTGTATGAGAGCTGGGAAGTAAGGGGAGACAATGACGATTTGGTATCGTGACCAACATACAAACAGCAAATATCATGGTTAACGAAGAGAAGAGTTTTGCCTGCTTTAGATGTTCTTCAAGTGTAATTCCCAGTTGATTTGGAATGAATTAATGTGAAGAGAGAAAATGATATTATCTGCGCTGTGTACAATGCTATTTGCATGAATCCTAAAAAAATTTCCTACATGAAACCTCGTTTCTTTCCACAATATACCATGGTAAAAATTCTTCATTTACTACTCTGGTATCTGTTTTACCTTTCTGTACAGGCAAGGTCTTTAAGATGAGTCTTTCTGACAGAACTGGTATTGAAACTGCTGCATTTCAATAACACCCATTTTCTTTGCATCTGTTTTAGTCCATCTCAAAGGAACATGAAATAATTTTTTTCTGTTTATGGTATCAGTAAATTTGAATCTATGTGCAATTGTTTAATGGTGCATAGGTAAGGAAAGCTGTTTGATTCTTTAGCACTGCTGGTGTTAGCGCATTTCTTTTATTAGAAAATGTCCCCTTGCTGATAACAGAAGGGGTGAAAATGGATGAGAAACTGAGAGAGGTAGAATTCTCTGTAGACAGTGTCGTAAATTTCATTTGCAGGATAGATTTTTGGTAAGCCTAGTCAAAAACAAATTTCTGCTAGATATGTTTGAAATGGTATCCTAATAATTCTTTCTAGAGGTGTTCTAGCAGTATTGCCCTCTCTATTTTGGGACATCATTAGTCATGGAAACTTGCTGTGGAAACCAATTAAATGCCTGCTAAGTTCTAAAAGTTATTACTAGCATCTCAGAATCTCAATATGTGGTGTCCTAAATATTGTTCCTTCTCTTAATATTATTCAATTCCTTTAGTGGGAATCTTGGTTTCATATCGGTGTTTAAGTGACTTCAGTAAAAGAGTGTCAAGTAGGAGAGCTAACAGCGTTCCTGTGGTTCATTTGAACATATCCCGAATCCTTTTTGTTTCAGGAAATGAATAAATGATACTTTCACTCAAATTTCAGCACAGGAAATTTTCCCACTGAACAATAGGATTATCCATTTCTATTTTTAGAGTAGTTTAAAAGTTGCAGTAAAGACATGAAGATTCTTCTAGTTTTTAGGATTACTCAGAGTATGGTAAAAGTTTTCATTCTTTAAATCCAAATCCTTTGGGTTTTGATTTGTTGGGTTTGGGGTTTGGTTTTGTTGGTGTTTTTTTCCCTTTTTTTCCCCTTTTTTTCCTTTTTCCCCCCTTTTTTCCTTTTTTTTCCTATTTCTTTTTTTTTTCTTTTTCTTATTTTCTTTTCCCTTTTTGCTCTTTTTTCAAATCCAGGCTATGTCTTCCAGATGCTTTTGAGATTCAATTTTTTTGACATTCACCCTGATGAGTATAATTCAGACTTGCACACGTTGTTTCCAATCTGGGACTTAGACCAAAATGTTTGTTTTTGAGAACATAGAATCAGGGGTTACGCATGCCTGAAGTTCAGCTAGTACTGAAGTGTTCTTCTGGATTAGGACCTTATTAACAAAGTTACTTTGTATTTGAAAATCAGTATGGATTAAAATAACTTTTAGAATTTCAAATGCTCTATTTGGAAGGAACATGCAGCTGGGCAAAAGACTAATTTTATTCTTTTTCATAGAAAATTAAGCGGTTTTGCCTCAGTTCTCACAAATTCTTCATTGACATAGTAAAAGTCAGCTGGCAGTGAGTCCAGTATGTCAAATTAATGAATGTAGTGGGAGGACTCCTACAGATGTCTGTGGCAGCTAGGTCTCATAAAGGGTTTATAGAAGACATTTGCTTCTTGGTGCAAGTAAGGGTTGATTTTACATTAGTTTTGTCTTCTTTTGCTGCTGCTGCATTTGCTAATATTGGCCCAAACTCAGGAACAAAGTAAAGCGTGTATCTAAATCCAGCCTTTAGCAAAGAACTTGAGCATGTTTAATTTGAGATCAATTGGACCTAAAGATGTGGTAAAAATTGAAAAGATGCTGGTGTGTTTTGCCAAACGTAGTTCTTTGTTCTTTTGGGTAAAAGCAAGCCAGAACTGAGTAAACATTTGTACATTCCAGTGGAACGGGAAGAGTGGCGGGATGACTGGTATCCTGCAAGCTCTGGTATTTCAAGGAGGAGTTTGCAAAAAAATCAAAGGTGTCGAAATACAACAACCAGCGTAAAATGAAAGTCATCTCTTATGAATAATTGGGAGTGTTCCCATTGATATCAAAAGACAGAATAGTTGAAGCCTGGCTTTTTCATTAAGTGTCCATTAGTAAAAATTAGAAGGGTTCATAAGCATGTAATAACGTTCTGTTGTGTCTTTCTGGAGGAAACACGTAGCAGGAACTGGTATTCAGATAAAGCTTTTAGTTAGGCATAGTTTTATCCTCCTTACAATATTTAAAAACATGTTTGGGGTGTTGTAACAGCAATAAGAAACTTTCTAAATATCAAATGCAGCTCTCTGAGAACAGTCTTCATAGTAAGATATTAAACTGTTCTGACCTCCTACAAAATTCTCATATGCTAATATTGAAGAAGGAATCTTTTCATTCAGCAGTTGTTGGAATTATAATGCATTTGTATTTTATAGTGTGCATATATCATAATGTATTCCTCAACCTAGTTTTATTTTCTTAGCTTCTTTTTTGTAATGGCTCTTTCTATCTCCAGTCATACCAATGAAATTAATTTCTCAAGGATGCTCTAAGTCTTGCATATTGTTACATGCTGTACCTCCTTTGGGCTGCAGTGTCTTTGTCTAACAAGAAAGCTTTTACTAGTATGTATAATAAATGCAAACAACATTAATCTTCCCACCTGCTCTGGCCTTGTATAATCTTGGCTCCTACACATCCCTTAGCAGATCAAATGAGAGAACATAGGACATAGTGAAGGGGTCACCTCTGAATCCAGTCACCTTTATCACAGGCACCTGTGCCAGGCAATAATTTTCTTTGTTTAAATATGTGCAGCCTAGTTTTGATTTGAAGTCAAATGTTTTAATCCTGGGTCATACATATTGTATAGCACATCAGCTTTTTCTTTTCTTATAGCTATTTCACTGTCTTTCCTTTTGAAGTCTCATCTTTTACATTTCAATGCTGGTGTGGAAGAAGCTATCACACTGGTAAAAGATACGTGTGTGACAAATGAGTTGGGTAATGGTAACACCTCATCTGTGCTGCTTTTAGAGTTGCACCCAATTAAACAATGGCTGGTTTGAACAGATGGTTTCTGAAATCAGAGAATAACCAAGCCAATTGGGACAAAATTTAGTGGTTATCTCAAGGGTATGAGCAGAAATTGACTCTCTAGAAAATATGACATAATAAAAAATTAATGGAATATGTTTACATTTACATTTCCCCCTCTGCTTCTTTTAAGTACTGAATGACATCAAGAAGCCATGAAATCCTGAGTTAATAGTATGCAACTTTCCTTCTGTGGTGAGCTGAATTCTCAACTCCAGGCGTTACCTGAATATATTATTGTGATGAGCCACCAGTCAGTTAAGAGCTTTTTAATGAAGAAAAGAGTTAACAAGCCTTCATCATTTTACTATTTATAGAAGCAGCTGTTGAACAAACACTGCCGTACAACTCTGAAGTTTGTACATGGCATTAATACTGTCAGATAACCCTGAAGACTGCCATATTGACACATTCTATCTGAATGCTAATTTTATATGCAATAAAAATACAGAATTCAATTTAACACAGAAGTTTTTATAACTACTAGTGGTTTGAGTTTCTTAATTTATATGATGCCTACAAGTTAATAACAGGTTTTGCTCACCTACTGATCAGGGCCAACCTCTTCAAAAGTCACAGTTAAATAAAGTTTCTCCATAAAAGCAAAGCAGTCTGTCCCAAAGTTGGTACTTGAAAGATGAGTTTAAAAGGGTTATTAGTTTTAAGGTGCACACTTTAATACACATGAAATAAAAAACCTTAAATTAAGGTGTAAAACTACTATTTGGTTACTGTGCATCAGTTTTGAATTCTGATTTTGCTGTTATTCAATTAATAAACTGTATTTAACAGATGAAAATTGTTAGTAGGTCTTGTTGTCAGATTCTGTTCTCCCACAGAGATGTTTCTGATTATGGACAGGCTGGGGTCATTCACCTTATTCGGAGGGAAGAGGGGAAGCCAACCTGTAGGAGTAATTTTACTATGGACATGATTTCAAACAAGTATTTGGATGGTTTGGATAATGTTATTATAAGACCTGTCTTTTAGCTATTGAAAACTGAAGCTTCATACTTTCCTAGGCTTTCCTTCTTAAGCATGAAGCTGTTTTTCACCAGCAAATTCGAATAAGTGAAGAAATTCCTATGAGTTTGGTACAGCATATTACTTCATCACTACATGTCACAACTTACTTTTGCACATCTCTATAAAATGATTTTCAGAAACGGGCACATGCTTTGTGTGATAAGTAATGTGGTATGCTATGAGACAGAAAAGGCAACCAGAGCGAGAACAGAGGACCCAGAAGGGAAAGTTTCTGACTATTTCAATAAAAAACAAAGTTCCATACATGATTTAATTAGTGAAACTCTCCAAACTATATGTTTCAAATTCAGGCAAAATTCTGACGTTGCAATTAGAGAGTTAGAAGTTGAATCCATGGCCTTGCATTTATTCATTTTTAAATCAAGTATGCTCACTCTAGCCTTTCCTCTATTTTCTTATGCAACATCTGAAAACTAGGTACTTGTAAAGAACACTTTTGCATTCTGCTGGGAGTGTACTTATGTTTATAGTGTTTTTTTCACATTGTAATTTCAGAGTAATGTATTCATAGTACTCTGAAAATTCTCATTTTTGGCTGAAATTATTTTTTCCCTAGTCAAAAGTTAATAAAGTTAAAAGATAGGAGTTCAGTAACACCATATATACGCAAATCTATAGTGTATATTAGAATTGTATTGCAAACAGAGTTTAAAAAACAAGTTAAAAAAAGTAGTCATCAAAGACTTGTAGTACTCTACTAGCATATTAATAACATATTGATTAGATTGCACAGTCTGAGTGGCCACGTGTAAACAAAGTGATCCTTAATTCTTTATGACCTAAACTATTGGTGACATGTAGAGATGCCAGCTGAGACTTTGCAAATTAACATGTCATCACTGGTGTTTCCCAGATTGAAAGCCTGTCCTGTTCATGTGGTTGCTGGTAGGCTGCTTAAGGCATATTTTTCTTTTGTAGTTATTTTTTTTCTTTATTGGTAGAGTGCTTGTTTTTGAGTATGATCTGCATACGCGTTTATAACTTCTAAAAATCTCAGAGGTGTATGCACAGGAAGTGATGGCGTGATAAGTGTCATGTGGTGCAACGGACTCTTAACTTCATATTTTTGTCTTCTTTCTTAAGAAGAAAGTATGTTAAATTACAGTATGTTGACAGACTGTCTTCGCCAGTTGACAAACTAGTGAAGACCAACATGTCAGCTTATGTGTCTTTGAAATGCATCATGAAGTCAAGTAAGAAACAACATGTAAGGAAATAAAATATTTAATGAGATTACTGAATCAATTGAAAAAGCCCACAAACCACAGTTTCCTAGCATGGTATGACTACTGAAAATGGTGACTGTTGATTATTGAGGTAGTTTTGTCAAAATGGATTTGAATTCATAATGTGCTAAAGCGAGTAAATTGCTGAAACAGTCATACTGACAAAAATGCTTTTTTAAAGACCTTGAAAGAATGGAGAAAAGGAGAAATTGCTGAGGACCTACTGAAAAATTAGTGTTTACAAACCAAACCTGGAAAGAAAATACAGATATGAGTACTCCTAATTTCCAGGACTTCTAAGCTTTAAAACACAGTGCTGAGTCTTTTGGGTATTTTGTGGAAGTGCTCCTGCTATTTTTATGTGAGTTTTTATATGAAGCAGCTGAATTGCTGCTTCTATTTGTGTGTCCAAGTTTGATTTAAAGGAGAACATCATGCAAGTCTGTGAGAAACTATATTTAAATAGGAGAGGCCAGACTATGAAAAGATGGGTGCAATTATATTCACCTGAGATCAGTACATGTTACAGTAAGAAAGTTCATGAAGAACCAAAGATCATGTGGGCTAGGATTTTCAAAGGCACCTGAATGAAGCATCAAAATCTCATTGTGTTTCACTGGGATTTTAGCAGTTTTGTTTCTCTTCTATTCACAGTCAAGCACTGTTATTTCAGAGTGAGAACATACACAGCCGTAGATGCTTATGGAATAAAAATGCCTGTACAGGAAGTTAATAATGAATAATTAATTTATAATAACTCCTCATGTAGACAAGAAGTTCATATTCTGCATTGTGATTGATATTTGCCTGTATGTGATATGTCTTGAAGCGATGTGCATGGCAATGATTTAATTTTGACATAACGAAAGTAGGAATGAAGGAAATGAGAACCTATTTTGAAAGTGCTGCTTGCATATTCTTAGCCAGAAACAAATGGAATATATGAGTATGGTCTTAGCTACAGTCTGAGCTTCCAGCAATAATTGGATTTCAACATTTTTAGCCTTTCATGTTACTCTGCGTGAAAGAAAAACAAGCAATTATTGATTCATCCCTAATAAAACAGAAGTTGTAGATGTTCATTTGTTGTGTTGTTCTCAACCTTTTAAAAGTATATAAACAGATTATTGCAGTTTTGGCATGTTAAACTATTGTAGAAGTAGTAAAGCATGAAAAAAATGGAAAACCAAGGTAAAATCTGTGTCCTATTGAGGGCAAAATTGCTTTTCCCATTAATTTCGCATGCACATCATAGGAGAGGGCACGGTGCTAATACCTATCCTTCAATCTTAGAAGGGATCTCTTTCAAGTACCTGTGAAAATCTGTTCCCGTGTCAAGCCTGATCCGAATGCTCGCCTGACTGAAGCCCGTAGCTATAAAAGGGTTCTGTCAATGTGAATTCCTGTGCTACCTTCCTCTTCACCCTTCTATGTGTTTAGAAAGATGGTCTGTTTTCTTAACAGTAAAAGCTGTGGAAAATGTGCTGAAGTTTGCTGAAAGGAATTTAAAAGGAAATATTTTTGTCTTGGCATGTAGCGCAGTTGTAAGAAGAATCATTTTGATGACATCCATCTGTTGCAGATTAAAATAGGTTGAAATCAAGGATTGTCAAGTGAGTTAGTACGGCGTGATAAAGTAGGGAGACTGAAATAAATTGCTTTGTTGATCTGTATTAATAAGCTGAAAATGGGAGGTTTTTAGGATATTCTCAGTATGTGAAAGAGTGGTTTTCACCTGGTGTTTCTGGCAAGGAGGTGAAATTATATGAGAAACACGCTCAATCAGAGGTGTTTCAGTAGAATGCCAAGTACTAGTCCAATGGCTTGTACCCTCCTGTGCTTCTCTAATCACATCTCCACAAAAGAGGCTTTTACAGTTATTTAACTGCTTTTTGAAACACATTCCTACTCCATTTATTAAGTATGAAAATGGTTACTGTCTTTATGCACGTTTCCAAATGCTTATTCTGTTTAACCATTGCATGACTTTTATTTTTTTTCTTCTGGTATTAGCAGTTGCATTAGTACCCAGTTTACCCGTGTGTAGGTTCACACGTGGGTGCACATCAAAGTGTATGCTGGTTTCAAGTAGCCAATGTAATTTCATGTCATAATCGTAGATAAAGCTAAGAGCGCTGATGCATTTCACACCCCCTTGCTTAACAGCACATCCCATCACTTAGCCGAAAATTGCAATCATATGTTCATTTTTTTTGCAAACCTGTAAATGTTAATGCGGCTTTAAATGCCATCGTAGGAATGCAGACAGTTTAGGAGTGAGCAACGTTACAACATTATCCTGGATTTAGATACTCAGGCTTGAGTCCTTCATCTGCTTTGGTCTATGGTTAGCTACACTTGCAGGGCTGCCCAATGCTGTGGGATTTTTTCTTTTCCTTTAGCATGCCTCACTTCTGTGTCACAGGTGATAAAATATATCCATAGGACTTTTTTGCACTTGGATATTGGGTTTTTTTCCAGTGTTTACCTTTGTGTTAAGCCAGTGTGTGTGCACGAATGTGCGTTGGAGTAATTTAACTTTTTATACCAAGGACAAATCCAAAGCCTATGTATGTTTTCATGAGTAGCGTAGCCAATAACATGATTATTATTTTTGACAGTTTCAGGCATATATATAAAAGTCCAGAAAACTATGGCTAGTAAGTTGATGCATTTTTTGTCTTGTTGCTAGTATCAGTTACTACGATTTTTTTTAAATTGGTTCTTGCTAAATTTTGAACTTCAGCAATTATTGCAATTACTTTGCTCCTTTGACAGCTCTGCAGTTCTTTTGTGCCAGCATAGCCTTTTTAAAGTATGTGTATGTTAATTGATGCAGATATAATGCAAAGTCAGTTTTCTTCACAGTTTTATTCTCCTGCTGCGTAAAATGTGGAAACCTTTCACTGGTAACGAAGTAGTGCCCTCTTTTATGCAGAAGCTAACTAGAGATAATTTTTTCTTCTTTTTACAGTCTGACAGCAATGCAAGCTTTCTCCGAGCTGCCAGAGCTGGCAATCTGGACAAAGTAGTGGAATACCTGAAAAGTGGAATAGACATTAACACATGCAATCAGGTAAGATACTTGAAGGGCTGAAGTATACAAGAGTGAATTACAAGAAACTCCTCAAAACCCAGTTTTTTCAGGGTAGATTACTTCATATATTTGTTTTGATTCGCCTCAAGCTTAATTTTAAGTCTTGTTCTTCATTGTCTTTCTACAGGAAGTTAATAATGTCTATATAATTTTGCTGCTTTTAGAAAAGCTTTGCAGAAACCCTGTAGGTTGAGGACATTTTTCGTGTTTGGGATTTCCATCGTACCTTGAGCAAGAGTTCTTTTCTCCGACACGCTCTCATTGATATGATTGTAATAACAATAACTTAAAAAAAACCAAACAAACAACACACCAAAAAGTAACTTTACATGTCTGTATTTGTAATAAGCAGAATTTTTACTATTCTGACGGAAATTACCCTGGCCCCATTTACAGTAATTTAATACATGTTTCTCTAGAATAGAAAATAAGGAAACATTGTCTGGTTTTCAGTTTTATGCTTAGTTTTCAGGGCTTGTTATTGCTTGGATTGCTCATTAAATTAATGTGAATGCTGGGGGAATGGGATAGCAATTGAATAATTGATATTGAAAAGAGCAAATGCTATCAAAATAAGTAGGTAAGTTTATACATTATCTTTGGATTTTATTAATATATTTTTATTTGTATCACTCAGTTACTATTTTAGTAAATAAATTTTAGAAGTAAAATACTATTTGCAGGTACACAATACTCTATAAAAATCAGTTTGTTTTTTTTTTCCTATTTTCTGGTGAAAAGTGTCACCTAAGTATCACTAAATAAGCTAAAGACAGAAAAATGATGGAAGGTATGTGTTTTACTGAAGAAAAGAAAGATATTTCCATTGTGAATCCAATCTTCCCCTCCCTCTCATCATTCACATTACATTTACATTCTGATTTAATCAATAGTATTCCCTTTTTGGCAGAGTACATTTCAGGTATAGGACATATGGAGCTGCTCTGTCTTTTGGGAAATGTGTAGAAATGGAGTATACTGGTACCAGATGATGGAAAAATGGAAGTAAAAATACTATTTTAGGTTTGTTATGGAGAAAACACCTATACTGTCTTCTCTCTTTTGATCACTATTCATATTAAGACCAGCAATAATCCAGATTTTCCTTACTGTGTCCTGAGACACAGTGAGAGAGATGTTGCTGCTCCTAATGTAAATCGTCTCCAGTAGCTGAGCTGCTAGTTGATCTGGACATACCTATTACAAATAAATAAAATATTTAGGAAATAGGCCTGCATTTACCTTTAGAATTAGTAAGGAAATTATATTATGACTCCATTAAGCTGTGACAGCTGATAAATTATTCTCCAGGACAGCCTGAAGGAAAAAGTCTGTTGAAACACCATTTCTATTTTTTTTTAATTACTAAGGTGAAAGGTACACATTTTCCAAGTCAATCATCAGGTTGAAAACTGGAGCTGTTTCCTGCTCTGATATAGATGAACATGGGCTTTAGAAGCCATGGATTTCTGGGGTAGCAAAGAAAAACTACAAAAGCAAGGCTTTTCTTTGGTAGCAAGAGCAATAAGCCCACATGAAATTTGAAGTCTTCCTTTTTCTGAAAGAATTTTAAGAAGGTCTTTGGGCATTGTGCTTGGGAATAGTACCCTGCCAGCCATGGCAAATGCCCTAGGTCTCTGGAATTTGGGTTGCAATTGCTGTATCTCTGGACCTTCCATGAAGAAACCAGCCTTTTGTTTTCTTCTTTGATATCTGGAAGCCACTTGTATGAAAATTATTAGTGAATTACTTAAGAAATCTGTAAAGGGAATTACTTTGAAAGGGCAGAAAGAGTTGTAATGAGTTTTTGAAAGACAGTATTTATACCTCATCTTCTTCCTTTGGTTTACTTGTGGTACACCTTGAACTTATTATATAAGAAAGTGCTTAGTACTGTTTTAACCAGCCTTTTTTGCATTTCTGGTGCATCTTTGACTTCAGTGGTTCATTTCTAATGAAGACTTTCTTGGTCTGTTGCTTATTTAATGACCAAATGCCTTCTTGGCCTTCATAGACTTTTAGAAGGATTTTTTGCAACTGTGTAGTTAGTGCATGACCTCAGATATATTCAGTGGGTTCTGAAACACTTCTTCATTTTGAAGTTCAAAGGAAGCAGGAGGAGGTTTTGCACTCTGCAGTACCAGTCTCCTCCCTTAGGAGCAGTTGCTGGGATGGTAGAGGTAATTGTTTCACTAAAAGCAAGGTCAAATCCAATTCAAAATGTGCACTCAAATAGTAGAAAGAGCACAGTACTGTCTGAACATTATGGAAATATTCTATACTACTTTATCACACTGAAAGCAGTGTGGTCAGCCAGCTGATTTTCCGTAGCTGTCCCACACAAAGCACCTGATCCCCTGTGACCTGAGATGAGGAAGTCTGAGGTTTCCCTTGCTATTTTTGGGAGATCTCAGCCTGTAAGTAAACATTCAGTGGGTGGTATTTTTAGCTGACTAGCTAACTTGTGTCTAAGCAGATTAAAATCTTACAGCTCACTTGCATTAGCAATGCAGTTCTGATTACCCTCAGATGGTTAAGAGTAGCCGTAGTTTTTAACCTCATTTCAGAAAACTGTAAGCTTAGATACGTTTTTATCACTGGTCAATCTCCTCTATAAGATAAATTGGTTTACATTTTGTTACAAAATTGTAACTTCAATTTGTTACTTGAATTTTCTGCTTAAAATACTACCTCCCCTTTCAGGAAAGTTATTGCTGTAAAAATATATTGTTAAAGTTTCACTGCTGACATGACTGTATCATGGTAGAATACTTTAGTTTGGCTCTTTTGGAAGTCTGATGTATAAATCCAATTACTTTTGCTCCATAGCCTAGGGACCTACATTTGCAACGCTTATTTAAGTGACTAGTACCATCAAATTTAATAGGACTGTAACTGTTATTTAAAATAAATATGCAAGTAAGTGTCAGCTTCAGTCCTGAAAAATGTCTCGACATTCTAGTGAAATAACTGGCATTTATTTGAAGGTGGACTTGAATGCTCAAGATGTATCGTGTTTTAACTTCCCCCTATCTCTTACCCAGATTTGATAAAAATGACCATTAACTGGACAATGGCTATGAATTTTGAAAGTAAAATTGCTTAAAGATTGTTTTAAACCAATATTAAAATCTGTAAATCATTCAATAGAAATGTCACGTAAGCTCTGTTTTGTAACTTACTCATCATGAGATGAACTAAAATTTTAGTGCACCATCTAAATAGAAACTTCAAAGATTATTCATCTTCATAGACTACAGTGTCAGGTTGAACTTGCTGGCAGCACAGCTTATTCTGTTTGACTCCAACAGTGGAAGAGCTGTAAAGAGGAAGAGTTCCTGATGAAAAGAGGCAGGTATTCAAGGAAAGTTTGGGAGCGGAGGAGAAGACTGTGAACATGCTGCCCCTGACATCCATTGACTGTGCTATCTGTCTTGGGCAAGGGTTCTGTGAATAGCAACTGTTAATGAAAGGTTTAGTTAGTGTGGCATCACTGGTTATGCTCCCATATCCCTGCATGTAACAGTTATAAGGAAAAACTCCTGTGCTTTGGCTATGTTTGGGGACATATTGAGTGTGTCTGTGCTGTTAAAGGACCTGCCTTCTCACCTTCACCCCTGAGTCCTGGTTCCATAATCATCCATGCTGTGTGGGTATTAGTTGCCTCCTAGGCTCCTTCTGCAGAAAGCAGATGGTTTTGTCTGAGGTAAGACCAGGGACCACCCTCCTCATGCAGCAGGGAAAGGCTGCGCTGGGGGTGCTGCTGCTCCTCACACTCCCGCAATGTATCTGAGCAAACCTTGATTCCATAAGCCTTGTCTCAGGCCATGGTGCACGTTGTGCACAGATCACTTGTGGCATTGGACTTAAACCCCAAACCAACCAAACAATAAACCCCCTCTTCTTTAATAGCCTGTGGTACAGAATTCATGTTACTTCAGGAACTTTTCACCCAGAGAAAACAAGCATGCACACGTGCTGTGTCTTTGGGACATGGTGCACCACTTGAGAGCAGGTGAGGACTGCAGGCAGGTGGTGCGTGGGGTGCCCAGGCTGCTGCAGGGACACCCTGCACAGACAGCGTGAGCTGTGAGACACAGCCCTAGTGTAGGAATTTAGGGTGTGGGGGATACATTTTCAAAGTTTCTTGGTATTCTCAAGATGTCCAAGTCCTTAATTCTGTGGGAAATTAGCTACATGTTCAATTTTAAAAACTACATTTAAGTCCTAATTAATTGAATTTAAGTATGCAGCTAAGGGTTGAAGAAGGCTGTTTTCCTGAACCAGAGCTTTATACTACCGGAATGTTATCTATACCACCAAGAAAGCCTCCATAAAATTCCTTGCTTCTTTTCTGATACTTATATGCTCACATTCAGACTGGAAAAATGTCAAAAGTAATGAAAAAGCCCCCAGTTGTGGCCACTATTTATTTTTTGAAAAAGAGTAGATGGAAGAATAAGAAATGAAGTAATGTACAATATTTTGAGACATTACTTTCCCTGCTGAAGAAAAGCTGCACATGATTATAGTAGGCATGTGTCAAATGAAGTTTAGGATACAAAAGTGAGCGTGATTCTGGTGTCTGTGCCAAAGAATTTAATGACGAGCAGAATAAAAACTGGGACTTTCCATGTGCTGCTTATTGAAAACATATAGAAGGAATCTTGTCTTACTGTCTAGAAAAATGTTTCCATTAAAAGACAACTGTTAAGAAAAAACTTGCCGAGTTATATGGGACAGAACCTGGTGAACTTTTGGTTAGGAGAGTATAAATCTAGACTCAAGTTCTTATATTCAAATAGATCCAGCAGATTTTATATCTAGAATAATAAAAAACACATAGGTTGGAAAAGACCTTTAAAATCATTGAGTCCAATGAATATTGACAAAAAAGAATCACCCCCAGGAGAGAGCACTGTTAATGTGTTAAATACTTGGAAGTATTACATGCTTTTTTCCCCAGTGTTCATAATCTGTTGCTTTCTATGAGAGAAATATGACTAGAGTTGCTACGGTTTTATCTTCTGTGGAAAGTGCTTCCCTTCTTCAACTGGCTGGCAAAGTTCTTCTTTCATTAAAGCATGTCAACACTAATGTGCAAAGCAAGGGCTTCTTGCACCTTGACACAGTATGGGTGAAATTGAATCCAGAAGAAAGCAAACATATAGATGCTGCGTAATTTTTAGTGGTTTGAGATAGATAAAGTGTTCCTGGATGACAGATGGTGACACCATACACTTTCAGAATCTGTGGTTTTGCACTGTGGTTAAAATCAAAGCTAGGCTTATACCTGCACTTACTAAGGTAAAAAAAGTGGTTGACTAGTGTGCAAGACAGAGAAATCCAATGTCAACATGATTTAATTAATTAATTTTACCTGACATCTGAGCTGAGTTATCTGAGGAATTTTCTAGACTATATGAAGTGTTTTGAGCTCTTGACAAACAGTACAAAACAAAAAATGCCAATATAACCCCTTCAGAATTATGACTAAAATTAATGTCTAATTTGGATTGTGTCAGCCCTGTTAGCCAGGAAAAACTTCTCTCTGTGCGCTGGATAATCTGTTTTGCTGAAGACATTGATTATTTGGTGGGAGTTCCCAAGTGCAAAGAATGAACTGAGATGGGCATCCCACATGGTCAGGACTGGAGAGCCCAATTTCTTAGCCTGCTCCATGCACGGAGCACATACAAGCACTTTAGCTTCTTGCAAACTCTGATTCTGGTGCCATATAATGTTGCTCACA
Organism: Mesitornis unicolor; assembly: GCF_000695765.1. NCBI lineage: Eukaryota > Metazoa > Chordata > Aves > Mesitornithiformes > Mesitornithidae > Mesitornis > Mesitornis unicolor. Next base: position 37,300 of record NW_010206811.1, read on the forward strand.
AAGCTTTTTGATAACTAAGACCTTCAGCTTCTATTGATTAAGCATCACTGGTATATTGTAAATTTTATTATGAGTGGTAGCAGACTCCTCTTCTAGACATTGGGAAATAGGGAGTAAGACATGGCAGCTGCTAGTGCAGCCTCAGAGTTATTCCTCCTCCTCCAAGGGGTTTGAATGGGATATCTATGTGGTTGTGCCCCAGCTGACTAAGAGGAAAAGCTAACAGGGTGAAATGCAGGGGGTGCATTTTATTTTAAGAGTGAGGTAACTGAATACTTTTTAAAAAATGAAGCCTTGTATATGCAGGGTTTTTTCTCAGTATAATGCTATTTTTAGACTAGATCCCAATTTAGAAAACAGTAAAGAATGATAAGAATAAGCTTTCCTGAACAGACATAACACAAGAAGATGCTTGCTTCAGTTTTAGCATTTATTTCTCAGATCCTAAATTTTCATGGAGATCTGTCTTTATTGGTAATAAAAGTATTTCCACAATTTAATTGTTTCCAAAATCTGATGGAAATTAATGTTGCTGGATATACTGAATGCAAGGATGAGTTACAGTTATTAATATAGTTATATGGTTAATAATTACTTAATTATGCTTTGTTGAATGCTACCTCTACTTCATATCAAGTTAAATAATTAATGAATTTTTACCTTTAGTCTGAATTCAAGCACCATCATCTATTTTGAAAAACCTAAATTACTTTGTATCTTTATTTCTGGAGAGAGTTAGAAATACCAGTGGACAAAGTTCCCATTTTAAAAACAGTCCCTTTAAAAAATATATTACTGGTATTTTATAGACTGAAAAACTGATAGTCATTGGAAATCTCTGATTCCTTTAAAACTATTTTCGTTGTTACAAATTTAGTTATTTTAGGATGCGATTGCTATTTCTAGTTAGTGAAGTAAGAGAAAGCAACTTGCTTCTGAATCAATGTTCGAAATGTTGACTAGCAAAATGAACTTTAATTTTACCGTATGCATTTGTGCAGCCCATAGTTCTAGCAGAAGTTAGACCCAAAAAACTGACAAGTCGAAGGGTTCATCAGCTGTCTGCTGTGTTTTGAAATAGAATTGGTAATCTAAAAGACAACATAAAGTAATGTTTTCCCAATCTTGTCTTTGGAGGCTTGTCAGTTTTCATAGTGATAGAGCTACTGTCTTAGAAGGAGAAATTTATGATGGATTTTGGCATTTGTTTTGATGTAGTCTTCTGTATTCAGAATGAACTCACATGAAGTCTGATACCTTGAACAGAACAAGACTCAAATGTTAGGTACTTTTTTGGGGGTTGCCAGCTCCAATGCTCTTTAAAACTTAGGTATGTTTGGCTTTTGCTCTCATTTTCTTGGCTTCTTTATAATTTGAGAGTTGTCTTCACTGACAGAGCACCAGCTATTAATTACTCCCTCATTTAGTCCGAATGGAAAGCAGCTAACACTCCCAATAGTGCTAACTATAGGCTGAAGTAGCACTGTAGCATAATGAGGTCTACAGTATCACATGTTGATGTCACTCAGTAGGTTAATTCATTTTCACAAATTCATAGGCTATAAAGCAACATAAAGGGAGAACTTTCATAATCTGAAATTATTTTTTTTCAACTGTCCACTTTATTTCTTTGTGATATTTTTGGGAAAACCTTCAACGAACTTTCAGACTTAAAAAGTCCATGCCCAGCTCTCTAATGTGCTCTTTCCCAAATCCTTCTTGTAAAGAGATTGACCACTTTTTACTTCCCCGAGAGATGTATTTAGAGAACAGAATCTGCACTAACTGTAGAATGACATCAATTAAAGAGATGGAGAAAAGTATGTGAGTTTAACAAAGACTATGATAGTGCTTTTTAGTCTCAGCCTCTGTCAAAACATGTAAAGGTGATTGCATGACCATGCAGAGTTAGTCACAACAGCTTTTAATTTGTATTGTATTTGCAACTTTTACTTTGCTATTGGCCTGTTAGTATGTGTGTGAGTGTATGTATATATATATATATATATATATAGACCTGTAGATACAGTATCAGTGGAAGCAACTTGTTAAAAGTGCATTGTGTTTCATGCTTCAAGAGAATGTTGAAACATTAAAAAAATTCAATTTTTTGAGTTTTTTCTTTTTGTTGACTGTCATGGTATTTCTTCTGTCAGTTGCTTAAATGCCATTCTAACCTTGTGTGGCAAAGCCAAGAGTAATTAGAAACTCAAACATTTGCATATCTTTCAGGAAAGTGTTGCATCCCAGCTTCTGTCAGAGCCGATGGGAGTTATAATGTGTCAGACTCTTAGCATAAAGGAAAGAAGAGTGTTAATTTTGTTAATATACATTCTTGTATCCTAATATTCTCAAAGATCTTGAATACTTAATGAATACCTTCAAACTGAAGTAAACTTCGGGGAAGTAAGAATTAGTATATTTAACAAAAGCTGTTAGTGCCAAGTCTATCATATACTGAAGTAACACAAGCAAATGTTCACTTTTTTCCTCACTTCCTTCAAACAATTTCTTTCCTGCATTTATAAATTTCCTGTGTTGCTTATACTTCACCAGCAAAAGGTGAGTAAAGCTTTCTAGGACCACCAGGTTACCATCTATACCTGTCACAGCTGAGTTTAGGTGGGAGTGTGTAAAAGCTCACACTGTGACTGTATTGTAGGTTTTGTATGCGGTTTGTTGATGAAGCAGCAGTAACACTGGATAACTGCCGGAGTTGTATTTTGTCTTTTTAAGCTGACATAAATCAGTACCACTGTAGAATAAGCTTTGCCCTGGCTTTGTGATCATGCTTCCATGCTGTGCCCTCTCCCGCATCGGCAGAAGCACACGTGCAGCCTCATAGTGAACGACTGAGGGACCTAATCTGCAGAAAGGTGCTGGAGATAGCAATGAGCAGAGGAGAGGGCAGGAGAAGCAGAAGCACTTCTAGTAGCAGTGCTGACTTCACTGATTTAAAAGGTTCTTTGGAGTATAGATTGATCTGATGCTCTGCCAAGAAGCCTTTGTTCTGTGGGGTCGGTTTTCTTTGACACTTACGTGTCATAGAGTTAGGCAGGAATAGTATAATGTCGTTATAAGATGTGCCAGGAGTAAATGGCACAGCAGAATTGATGCCACACGAGGCAGCAGCTGAAAAACTCCCATTCCATGCAAGGACTGTTCCATGAGGCAACTGAGTTCGAAGGCAGAAGTACCGTGGACTTCTTGAGGGATTTTCAGATAACAGTAGTGAGACTTAGTCTTGCGGAAAAAAAGTGACTGACATTTAGTTGGCTTAGAAAAGGTTGGTGATTCTGAGGACTTTACAAGAAATCTGTGGGCTTTTCTGATGTGGTGAAAATATGTAGGGTGACACTATAATAAGTGCTGTCAGCAGTAGTGATGTGTATGCATGTTTGTAGCACTCTACGGGATATGAAGTGTTGACGTCTCTAGCTCAGTGGTAGAGGAGAAAAAGAACTGAGGAAATCAAGCTCTGCAGGGTAACACTTGAAGAACCAAGCTTGCAAGGCTTAATATTATGTTCTTTTATGAGAGTTAAAATTACGAATAAGCCTCAAAAAGAAACAGTTATGATACATGTATGCTTTGTGGGAAGGAGCAGTCCCTATGCTGCACAGTTTTGCTTAGCAGACAACTAATTTAATCTCCCCCCCCACCCACAGCTTTTTGATAGGCATGAGAGAGAAAAAAGGAAGTGTCAGAAACCTTTGTTGTTCTAAAATACAAGAATCCAGTTGACAGGAATGGAGGAGTTGCATTGATTAAATCTGAGCTTCCATCATCATAAGTAGCAGGGATCAGCCATGTGGGTTGGGAAATAATTACAGCATTGGTTCTGATTGTGAAGGAACAAAGCTTGCTTTAAGGCTTCAGTCATGCTGGCTCTCAGCATTTAAAGTGCAGTGCTTGCTTCTGCGACTGCTTCCCCAGCTTGCTTTAGTTAAGGAATTACAAAATTTGAATGTGTACAGTAAGAACTGTATTCCATGTGTTGCAAAGAAAGTTACATTATCTATGCAACAGTATTAACTTTCAGCTGCTTAAAGTGGTATCTTTAGATATGTGTCTTAGAAGTATGAATACAGATATTTTAAGAGATTGCTACTGATTAAGCAGTGGGACAAACCTTGCTTTCTCCACACTTCGGCACTTGGTAAACTAAAAAAGAAGCTTGCCCTCAACTTTTTGCATTTTGAGACATGTGTGTGCACGTAATTCATGTAGGTCATGCAATACTGCAGTTGGGTTTTTTTTGTATTTTTGTTTTGGTTTTTTTTTTTTCACTGAGAAGAGCCTGTCTCCATCCTCCTGACACTTGACCTTTACAAAAATGAGGTCATCCCTCAGTCTCCTCTTCTTCAAGCTAAAGAGACTCAGCTCCCTCAGCCACTCCTCATAAGGATGATGTTCCACTCCCTCAATCATCTTTGTGGCTCTGCGCTAGACTCTTCCAAGCAATTCCCTGTCCTTCTTGAACTGAGGGGCCCAGAACTGGACACAATATTCCAGATGTGGTCTCACCAGGGCAGAGTAGAGGGGAAGGAGAACCTCTCTCGACCTACTAACCACCCCTCTCCTGATACACCCCAGGATGCCATTGGCCTTCTTGGCCACAAGGGCACATTGCTGGCTCATGGTACAAGCTGGAGCATAGGAAGTTCCATGTGAACATAAGAAAAAACTTTTTCACTTTGAGGGTGACAGAGCACTGGCACAGGCTGCCCAGAGAGATTGTGGAGTCTCCTTCTCTAGAGACATTCAAAACCCACCTGGACGCGTTCCTGTGTGACCTAGTCTTTGTGATCCTGCTCTGGCAGGGGGGTTGGACTGGATGATCTTTCAAGGTCCCTTCTAACTCCTAACATTCTGTGATTCTGTGGTGTTTGTGGAAATCAGTCTGCTCGCTAGGAGTGAAAAAGGTTAACATGTCATAGCAATATGTCAGCTATGTACAACTGTAAGTAGTCAAAGTTACTGTTCATACTCTTATAGAAAGTGTTGATGACTGAAGCTATGAGATTAGATTTGAGAACAGGTCTTTGTTCGCAAACAATGAGAAGAGCTCTGTGTTTCCTCACAAAATACTGTTTCAAAGCTTTCAACTACTGTAGGTTGTAATTATGGTTATTTAGTAAAACAAGAAACACTAGAGTTTCCTGAAGTGTTTTCAGGCTGCAAAAAAAAAATAAATCACTGTGTTCCTCATCTTGATGATTATGGTCAACCTTACCACATAAATTTGGCTAAAACTATATCCTTGATCCAGAGTATGTCACTATAGCCACCCCTGGACTCTGCAGTTCAGTAATAAGAGTGTTCCTCTGGAATAAGGAAAATCAGGTTGCTGCTGCTTCACCCACATAATGGGAGTTGAAAACACATATTTCTCATCAGTGTTTCCTAACTTCCAGGCTGTGTAAGAGTATTCTTCTTTTGGCAGCTTGTGCATGTATCCTTCCTTCAGTTCCTTCACTTTTCTCACAGTTGTACTTCTGAATTTGACCACAGAATCTGCCTGTGCTGCCTATGTGAATGTAGAATTAAATGGAGTTACTTCAGAAATGCATTTAGATTGCCACGTCTGCAGCCATTGGACCCACTCCCATGAAATGCCTCCTGTGAAGTGCTAAGCGCTTTAAAATCCTACTAGGAATTACAAGCTTGAACTGCCTCTGTGGATGGACAAACAAAAAGACAGAAAGCTGCTTGTGTGTTTTGTAATTTAAATAACTATGAACTGCTTAGCGAGAATTAAAGTGGTAAAAATTACACAATGCTAAACTTGCTGCAATTTACTCAGATACTTGAGTATCACTTATGATGCTTGCAATATGGAAAACAGCTGAATGCTTGAGGGCAACGGCAGTGTCTGTTGCTGTCACCTGCCTGGTGTACTGTGAAAAATACCATAGGATTGTGAAAATAGGTTGGCAATTCAGTGACAATAGACTGTCATTTTATATTTTTCTCTTGAGTGAAACAGGGATACTAGGAAGAGGAAGATACAGTTTCCATGGCTGGAATTCATAAGAGATAGTTTCCTATTCCCATTTAATGTAAAAGGGATTTAGATGTTAGCTTTCTTAGGTTGATTTTTTTTTTAAACCCTAGCTCTTATTTAATTAATTTTGTTTTTTCTTTCCTGTTACAAAACCTCAAAGTTTAGTGACAATTTGCTCCTCAGAAACCAGTAGGTGTACTAAGTCAAGGATCAATATAATTTGAAAACCATGCATAATCAACAACCATTTTGGTCTACTTGAGCTTTTCATCTTCTGTTTGATACCAGTTATCCCAGAGGAATATTATCAGAGGAATCCTATCAGCCTGGAATAATCCGGATTCAGTAGGCACATCCTGTGTAAATTTGGCTAACTCCTGTGATTTCTCTGTGGTGATAAGACTTCTGTGGGCCTAGATAAGATTATTCTAAATAGAAGGCAGATATGTGCTCAGATTTTGAAACAATGGGCTCCATGGAGATACCCATGGTAGTAGTCTAGGGAAAAGTGAAACTATCAGAAAGGAAGGAATCTCTTGTGGATACTTGCTGGCTGCAAAATATGGTTTTTTCTGATGTCTTTGTTGCTATGCGAAAAATGTTACTGGAGACGTTTGTCACACAGTGCCTTGGTTTAACTAGCCAAGTCCAAAATATCTGACTTATGTAGACAGCCAGCTAAGAGATGTAATGGTATTCCAGCTACTAATCTTCTTCTTATACCAGGGAAAGGTAGGAATGTATATCTTCAGAACTGACATTTGTAATTGATAAGGCCCTTTTGCTTACAGAATGGACTCAATGCTCTGCACCTGGCGGCTAAAGAAGGCCATGTGGGACTGGTACAAGAATTATTGGAAAGAGGGTCGGCTGTGGATTCTGCCACTAAGGTAATGCATGCATGTCTGTAAGTTTAATCACAAAAAGAAAAAGTCAAATACATGGGGGAAATTTAGGAAAAAATTATTAAAGTAGAAAATAAGATAGTAATATAAATACCTCACTGATATTTAAAATGTTATTTCTATTACGGTCCATGTTCTTTGATGAAGCTTGGTAATAAATGAAGGGGGAAAGATTATTATTTATACAGTCTGTTTACAAAGGAAGCATCAAAAGGTTTTAGCAATGCCAAATTTTTCATTACCTCAAATGACAGCTCCCCATTATAGAGACCGAACATAGTTCAAACTAGTAGATTTTTTCAAATCTGTAAAAACTGATAATTGACTGTATCATATCTAGAGCCTTAAGGGCACAATGGAAAAAACACCTGTGTGATAATTTATTTTGCCTTCAGCCTTTTTGCAGGCAAACACATGTGTGTGTCCAAAACATTCAATCAGTGTGTTATTTGTCTGTGTCCTTGTGATAGGCCAGATTTGTTGGCTTGAATAAATGTAATGTTTGATTCCTAGTGTTTTAAGTGTCCTAGTGTCTTAAGGCTATGCTTAGCCTTTACATTCAGTTACCCAGTGGTGTTGGGGTTTTTTAGTTTGTTTGTTTATGTTTTGTTTTGTTTGGGTTTTTTTAAATTATTTCTGATGCATAGGATCTCCACCAAGGTTAATGCTTAGTCCTCAGCTGAGAAATCTTCTAGCTGTACTTGTGATTTCTATCATTGATGGAAAAACAGAAGTTCCCTTCTTAAAAAACATCTTTAAGTCACCCCTCAGTAAAGCTGTTGATAGAACCAGCAAGTTCTAGATAGGACTTTGAGTTTTTTTCTGGTTTTATGAACCTTGATTGTTTAATAAAGCAATTTAAATATTGCTCCCAGGATGAGAGATTGGCCTGGAAAACATACAAGGCTCTTACAAAAGCAGTGGTCTACCACACTGGTGCTGTTCTGTGAAAGATTAATTTTTTTGTGCAGTGCATCTCTGAACTTAAAGACGACACCTTTCAGAAATATGCATTTTAATTTTATGCCAATTAAAGAAGAGAAAAAAGGTTTATCTCCTACATTTAAAAGGTTGGTTTCTGTTACTTAACAGCCAGATCTTCCTTTTGGGTCTTGTACTAGGAAATCTCATTTTACATGTGATTCATAGCTTGAATTTTAGGACTCGTACATTTTAGCTGCCTTCTATGGGACATGATCTCTGGATCTGAATGAAAAAAATCTGTTAGCCTGTAATAAACTTAACCTAGAATTTTGTCCCATGCCTTGGTCACATTCCGTAATTTCACTCAAAATTTATGTTAAGATGTTACGGTTATGCAACCACTCAATAAATCTTCATGGCTGCAACTACCAGTTCTAGCCTCTGTGATGTTTGAGGAACATCATGGAACTATAAGGTAAAACTACTCAGAAAATGAATGTTGTAAAGAACTGCTGTTTGAAATTATTCCTGAAGAAGGGTGACATCTTTCATTTTTTTTTCCTCCCTATTACAGAAAGGGAATACAGCCCTGCACATTGCATCCTTAGCAGGACAAGCTGAAGTTGTCAAAGTTCTGGTTAAGGAAGGAGCCAATATTAATGCACAGTCTCAGGTATGATGCTATTTTCCTTTCTCTCTTCTAAAACTTATTTTATGGAATTTTATGAGATAGTTTTGAGATGTTATGCAGTGATTCCAGACATCCAAGCCTGATAAATCAGTCCAACTGAGGCTTCCATAGCATTCACTGGTAAGTTGAATAAAAGCAAATAACAAATTTCAGCTGTTATATACTCATTGTATGCTACAGGAACTCACATTGTTGTTGATTGAAATATTTTAGGAATTTCTAGTGTGCTTTAATAAAATTTCAGGAATTTTTCAAAGTGTAATTGTATTACTTCATATGTTTGTCTTGAATTTAGTGAGCAGTAATGAAGAAGATAATTTCTCAAATACTTGACTTATACAGTTGCTTTTCATGGTTATTTGTTGGCAAAAAATTTGCAGATAACTTACTCCAGGCTTCTGAATTCATTCTTCATGCAATCAGGAAGTATTTAAATCATAAGTCTGGAATGTACATTTGAATTGGGGAGATTCACCTTGTCCTGGCAGGCAAACCAACTGTAAAGACAGCCCTGTTATTTCCACTGACATGAAGCTTGTCTGCTCTTCCAAAATGTACCAGAGAACGTGGTGATGTTGCAGAGACTGACTGGTGGCTGGTTCTTTTCTCCCTGGTTTGGGCAAGGGTGTGGTGGCAGCTGCCTGTCTGCTGTAGTTTCAGAGCTGTAAACAACATGTGCTAGATTGGAACTGAACAACATACTGCAAATTAGATAGATGATGTTTTCTTTTCTGAGCTGTCACCATCTCCTCTTCCCTCCCAAACAGACACACTATTAGCAGTGCAGATTAATTGACCAATTTACCCTAACACATATTAGATATACCTATTATTTCCTCTGGTTAGGACTAGGAACAGTTTATCAAATAAATAATTTAATCAAATTAGTAATGTTTGTAAATGCTACCTTAACTATGGCAACTGTCTGTGTAGCTATGAAGAACCGAACAGATGGTATAGATGAGAACTATATATGATAAGAAACTGCATCTTTCTGAAGCATCTAGTCAGCTTGTGACATTCTCAGAAGTAAATCATTGAGCTAACGAACAGTCTTCAACTTGAGTCCTAGTGCGTCATTCAATGACCACAAATACCATTTTGCAGTAGTGGTGTGAGCTGAAATGACAAGGAAAACAAGTCAGGCTTCAGGGGTAGATTAGTTTCAAATTAAATTTTCCTGGCACTTACTGTCTATAGGCAGGATAATGGCCCTTAGCTTAATCTTGCTGAGATGCATGAATGGAACAAGAAGAGAGTGATCTGATTTAACAGTGCAGCTAGGAACTACCTCAGTTAAAGCGAGTTTCAGGAAGCATATCTGGGCTTATGTGAGATGCGTTTCTCAGTCCTGTTCTGTAGCACATTCCTTGATCATTAAGAACACAAATTTTGTAAAAGGTTTTGATTTGGCACGGTCTGTCCTAATTCTAGCTAGCTGTACAACTTGCTTGTCCAGATCTGGGAAACTGGGACCTGGAGAGTTTTTTTGCTGTTACAGATTTATGATGGACAGTGTAAAGTAGAAGGCAGGAAATGGATCAAAAAGTTTCTAAGAAAAATACGTTTTTCTGTACCTTCATTATGTTTTAAGACAAGAGAGATAAATTGAAAAGATCTTTAAGATGGCTGACACCAAGATTTTAAAAATATTTTCGTTATTTTGCTTTTTACCCCAAAGCAACTGCTAAAGATGTCTCTTAGGACAACTGATGGCCTATTACTCCCCATGCTCTACTTCCATTCAAGATAAGAAATGTTGTAAACCCATTGCTCAAAAATTTAGGAAACTCCTTTCATAATGACCTAAATGGATCATTTCTGCATACATTTTACAGCCTTTCATGTGTATAAGAAGATAAAGTGATGTCTTTAATGTTAGGATTTTGAGTATGATAAGAGAAATAATTGTAAAAATTATTCTTTCAGAAAGCATTATCCCTCAAGAAGTCTTTATAAAGGCTTTATTTATGGTGGAAAAAAAATGAAGTTTTCTAAATTTAAAAAACAAATATGCTGCCAGAATTGGAAATTGTTTTCATGGTTATTATTTTATACACCATTCTAGTTTTAAACATATTTATTGTTAGCATTGGATGTCCTGTGTAGTGTACACAGACCTGTTAACAGGCATTTGCTACTTGAATTAATTGAATGAATCTGATGGAGGGCATTTTTTTCCCCACTACTGCTCACTAGTTGCCTCCAGACAGGATGAATTCAAACTGCTGTGATATATGTGCCCTGGATCTGTGCCGTGTTTTCTTAATTAAGCAAGTCCCCTTGAATTGGAGTGTGAGTCCTTAATGCAGGCTGATCCAGCTGTGGGGGCCTTTTGGTTGTGTCTTTCTGGTCTGCTGCTCTTTTCCAGCAGAGATGGATAATAGCTGCTTGAGCAGCTGAAGGCTGGGTGGCCAGATAGCTCCTTCTGGCCTTGCCACAGGCAGCCACAGTGATCTGGGTGGCAGCTGCTTCTGCCATGAAAGGTGTAAAGGGCCAACATGGGTAGCAGCAGTCTTCTGGAGCTCCATTTCCCAGTAGAGTTTCTGTGTTAAGTCTTTTTGGCCCAATCTTCCCGCCTCTACTTGCTACGGGAGCAGTCTGGCTTTCAGAGGCTTTTGCCGCTGCTGCTGAGGGGGAATTTCCAGTGGAAGGTGTCCCTTGGTAGGGACCACTCTGTCATAAGCTTTCCTGGACAAAGCACTGTCAGTAGTACATCAGTATACAACTGCGCATGGAGGAATTGGTGAATGACTTAAATCTATCTTCTTTTTGGTAAATGTTGAATGCACTTGTATGACATAATTTGATATTCAACACTTTGAATAGTATTTGTGTGTGAGTATTCACACACATATTCCCACGTCGTTAGTAATTTGAATATGAATGAACAAACGTTGCCTATATGATGGGTTAAAAGGATGTATTTTATTTTAGTCAGGGCTCTGAGCAGATTCCTAAGAATTTGGTTCTAATACTGATTTGCCAGCAGCTTCCCTTGGAAGATTAAATAAAAAAAAATAATTTTGCTGTGCCCCATGAATGCATGCAGATAATGAATGCTGTCTTTCTACTCAAGATTGCATTGACATGCTGAAGAATCACATGTGTCATAGTCAATAAATAAGTTCACAAAAAAGAGAAGAAACAAAATCATATCAGGAGAGAGCTCAATTGAGAAAGTCAGAAATTCACAAAAATACAAATTAAAGGTAAAATTGATAAAGGAAATTATGACTAAAATGGTCAGTTTCTCTTTGTTACATTTTCTCTCAATTTAATTTTTGAAAATAGATGCTATATTGTCACTCTTAAATCTTTTAGGAACAGTTGTTGGTATTAAGGGTACAATACATCATCTCCTTGACATCTCTGTTATTTCACACTTTATTTTTTTTAGGCCCCTGCTAAATGCCATTTGGTGGTACTGATTCAATGCCAGTGAAGTTGCTCAGGTTGCTCCATAACTTCCTCTTTAAAGAGCTTGCTATCTCTCAAGGTTATTCTAATTTCCAGTGATGGCAATTTGCCATAGTAACAAAATTTCTTTACTGATGCTAAACTGATAGATAAAAGAGCATTTTCAACTCTAACTTGTTCAATTTACTGTTTTTCCTTTCTTTTTCTCCATTAAAGTACATAAACACACTGGCCTTTATCAAAACTTACCACAAGTGACATCTGAAACACCATACTGTTTGGTTCCCTGCGAACACCCAGTTCCCTGCAACAACAAAAATAACAGAATTATCTCAGAAGAGGCTATTAAAGACATTGTAACCACTGAGATTACAAACCTCATCTGTGTTGTCTAAGACTGTTAAGCATTTGGGTCTTTGATTTTATCGATTTTGTTTTTCTATTAGATCATTTTGCTTTGCCCTTCAGTTTCATGTTGGCCTTCAGAGCTGTTATTTTGTTCATCTTCCTCTTTTAAAAAACCTGTTCTTTTGAGCACCACTTTTGAGTGTCACCACTTCTATTTTTAGAAAAGTAATTTCTATTTTGATTCAAAGCCTAATTGCACAGAGATTACTAATTGAATGACTCCTCTTTCACCTGCACACATATCATTTGAGAGCTGACATCTTCCTTGAGTATGTTTCAGGCAAATGTTGAAATGAGGGCAAACCTAGAAATGGCCAGCAAGATCTAGAAGTTGCTGATCCTTTTTGGCATACCTCCACCTAGAGTTTGGAAAGCGTGCAATTGTTTGGCTCAATTAGAATTGCCTTTTGCTACAAGTATTGCTGGAGAAAATATATTTATATAATGAATATCTATAAAACATTCACTTGGTTGACTCTGCTTATGGTTTGGTGAGCAGATCTAGATATGTGTCATGAAGTCAGAAATCGATTTCTGCAATTTCTCTTCTTGATTTGACCATGATTTTTGATCATGTATGGATCTGACCCAGCTTCACTCATTAATAAGATAAAAACTTGTCTGTGGACTGGAAGGTACAAACTATAATGTAAAGTGGGTAACAGGTCTACTGGGGATGGTCCAGGCTATTGCTTTGAGTTTTGATTATATTTCCTTGCAGAGGAAGGTCAGCCCATGGAATGATGTGATCTTTTGCAATATATATTCACTTGTGTGGATGATCCTGTAGGTACTTCAGAATTTCAGTGGGGAATTTCAGGGGCCATTGAAATGTTTCATTATGCAGAATCATGAAAGTGGCACTGGCCACTTCTGCCCCCCCGTCACCCCCCTCTCCTTCCCCCCATCACACACTGTCAGTGAGCCCAGTGATACCCTCCTTTCATAACTGGATTACTTCCTTACCCCAAACTATTTTTAATTTTTGCTTCTGCAGTAGAACAGTAATTCTTTTCTGTAATCTTCCTCTCGATGAGTGTCTATTTTTGTGACTTATTAGGAATTCTTATGCCATTTCTTGATCTTTTTTTTTTCCCAAGTGGGAGAAACATCACCAGATTTAGTCAGTCCAACCCTTCCCTTCAGTAATACTGTTTGTCTCTATTACTTTCTCTTAAAGTCAGATTGTAACATCTGACTCCTGTGTAGGCATCAGAGATGTCTGATAACTGGAATATTAGGCTGCCAAGCGTGATGATACCCCTACTGCAGTAATCTTAATAGCTAAGTCTACCTGTAGGCTGTCCCCTGGGGCAATGATGCTGAGCTATTCTGCCCACACGTACCTTACGGAATGGATCTGTCCTGACCTTCCTCTATTCCAAATAAAGTCAAAAAAGATTTTGCCTAGTGGAAACAGTTGCATCTCATAGTATGAGGTCATTTGACAAATGTCAAGTGATTGAGGTACAAAGAGCCGAAAATTAAAAGACAAAATGAGGAAATAGAATTCGCTCCTGTTAACAGTAACTGTGAGAGAACTATCATATCCTGGAGTCATCTAAGAAAGAAATTATTCCCTTCAATTTTAAAATTTCTGCACCTGAGTTTAGAAGAGAGTGTGTTCCCTGTTAGGTGCTAAGGTTGTGCTTTGACCACTGTTTCACTTATGGGTCCTCACAAAAGGAGGAGCTACCTTTTAATCATCAGATTATTTAAAGTGACCCAGATACAGAAAGCAAGGATTAGATAAATCAGTCCTCCCCCAAGCTGATCTCGTTATTTAAAAGCCCTCTGGTTTCCTTTCCTCTATATCCTTCTCTAAGCTCATTGCAAACACATTAGCCAAGAAATATTTTTGTTTAAATTTGCCCCCATTACAGTTAGCGCTTCCTGTTTCAACACATAGGAGACACTATCGTGTTTGCTAGAGTATTCTTATCCAGACTATTCATCAGATTAAAGCAATCTTTAGAGTAGCATAGTATTTCCAGCCTCAATATGCTTACCCAAAAATGAGCTATAAGAGCGCTTGTTGAATGTCCATATTCAGTGTTACCACAAAAGCAAAGGGAGGATTTAGATGATGCTCAGGGATGTGATCAGCTTTTCTCTCTCAGGATGCCCTAGGATTTGCTTTACCAGAGATTGCTCTCCCTGTGGTTTGTAAAGATAATCTTACCTTCAGAATGGACCATATTTTTCAAAGTATTTCCTACTCCATTATGGCAAAAGGTTTTATTTCCACCAACTGGGCTTTCTGCTTTTATATCAGTATATTTAGTGAGCCAGATTTTTAGCTGCTGTATATCAAGAGAAGTAATTTAGCTGCAGTTTATAATTGTTAATGTAATAAAGGATCAGGCCTATTATCTCTTCACTGGAGAGAAAAAAAAAAGGAAGAAATGCCTTCTGGAGGATTATATGGATTTTGAGAGATGTAAACAAAAGTAATACATTAAGAACAATGAAAAAACAGATAAATGTATTCATCCTCCTTTAAGCTAGTCCAAATTTCAGCTGCCTGTCTCTTACAGTGATTATCAGTTGATGATAAACAACCCTTATTCCTGATCTTGAAGTATGATCTCAGGCAACCACAAAAGTGGAAGTTGAGCAGGATGCCTGTGCATGGGCAGACTTACACAGAATTACAGGATAACATAGAGTGAACACAAGGTAATGGTTGTTGATACCAGAGCATTCATGTGAGACTTCCCCATTTTGTCAAATAATTAATACAGTTAAAGGAAAAATAACCCTGTGAGAATGCTGGGTTTATGGTGTCACCTGCAGAAGAAGCAGCCTGATGATCTGGAGGTATGGTTGGCTTTCTCTCAAAAGCTGCTCTGTGGATCAGGGGCTCTTAAAGAAGAAAGGAGGGTATGGAGCCAGTTTGATGTGTGTCTGTGGGATCCCAGCTGCAGCTGTAAAATAACTGAATGTATGAGGATCTCAACCAACACAGACTGAGAACAAACTGAAAATATTTACAACATACATCGTAGTCTATTTTGCTAACTTGCAGTCTCTGTTTAAGTGCTATGAAAGGCTCTAATATCAGCGGTGCAGGTCAGAACTTGAAAAAGTATCATTTAAACAAATAGTGTTTTTTTCAGCCAGTAATGTGATACAGAAGTGGCCTGTAATATTTATTCTTAAAATGCATAAACTTTAGGAGCCTGCAATAAACCAACATGCCAGCTGGAAGGCAAGGGTTCACCAGACCAACATGCCACATTTCACCGTACTGTAAAGAGACAATTAGTGATGATAAGAACCAGCCGATGGAAATGTTATCTGCATACATTTATGAGAGTATAGATATAACTGAGTCACAACCGAATAAACACAAACATTTTATTTATAATTTTATTGCAATATTGTCTTCCTTACAGCCCTCAACCATATATGAAAAATAAATTGTTTTTAATACTGCTGTTACTTTACCATGTTTGGAAGGCAAACCTCAGATGCTGTTTTGGACAACTGCCCAGAATTCAAATGTGAGACTCTGCCTTGTCTAAGCTTTTGGGCCCCAACCGATGTCCAGTACCAAGATTGTTTTTTTGTTCATGACTAATCTATTCTCTTCCCATTATTCTCCATCAGCTCAGTTTCTATTACAGGTTGTCTTTTTTATAAAAATGACATTTTCAATGCACAGAACATCTTGATTTCTGGCTGGTTGTGTTGTTGCTTCAGTGTTCTTGCAGAGAAACTCGTGATATTTGAAGCTGCTAAAATAGAATGTTTGTGGTCTTTAACTTTGGTGTACGAGCTAGGAAGTGACTTACATTAAAATACACTTCCCAGGAGAGATGTTCTCGTAACTATGAGGCAACAGGTATCGTGTACCTCATGTTGCAGTTGGAGTTCTGTGTGATGTCTTATGAATGAACTTCCTTAGTTCATGACAAACCCAGACATCATTTATCCATAGGCTTTATAATTATTGCAGTGGTGTAAGTATACAGTGAAAAACACTATTTATATTACTAGGGAATTAGTGAGACAGATGAAGGGGTGGTACTATCTTCAGTGTAGACTTCTGTATCACTACATTAAAAAAAAAATTGCAAATTATTTTTATGATCTGTCATCTCAAACAGGTAAATACTCTTACATTGTTTTGTTTTTTTATTTAACTGACCCAATAAAGTAGAGTCCTCAGACTCCCTAAATCCAGTAATTCTAGCCTTTTTCCTAAATGCTTTTCTCAGCTTTCATCTTTTCAGTCTATGGGGCCCTGCAGGCCTCAGCATCTGCTGTGTGTAATGAATGTAGGGATTGTCACATAAATGATTAGCTAGCACTTGCTGGGGAACAGTGCAGTCAGAGGGGCAGGAGGACAAGGGGGGAGCAGAGCACACTTTCCTCCCCAGTCTCTCAAGTTTGAGCCCGATGTGAAGCTGAAGCAAATAACTTCTCTCAGAATAAGGAAAGAACCTTGAAATGAATTACACTTCTCAAAGGTATAATTGTTTTTTTTTGTACTGGTGTTGTTTTAACACATCTCCTTGTGGTTGAAGTAGAATCAAACTCCTGCTAGGGTCTCAAGGAGAATGTATAGACAAATATTGAACTGTCTTCTGAATATTGCAGTGGTACATTTTATACAAATAGATCTTCTTATGATAAATAATTTAAAGATAAAATCAAGCAGTATGAATGTATTATGTGTCACACCTCAGCAGCACTGATCTGAATGCTTTAGAGGCACTACAAACTCACCAGAGAAAAACATGCAGTAGTTTCCAGGTGTTTTAGTTGTTTTCAGCTTGTGAAAGCCTGGTAAAATACATCAGTTTAAATAGAGTTATTGGCTAAAAAACCTCTAAAATTAAATGTATATAGTATTATACAGTTAATCAATATTTAGAGTTCTAGTTCTGATAGTAAACAATCCTCTTTAGTCATAGATGTAATAAAGGGTAGTTTCATTCTATTCACCTTTGCATTCTCAATTTTATGCTGCTTAAACTGTCGATTGAGCAAGATGATTTAAATATTGTCTTTCTTTAGAGTAGCCCACTTTCCCTTGACTGTATGACAAAATGAGACTCCCTAGGCACTTTTAATTTGGCAACTTAAAATTAAATGGTGTGAATTTCCCTTTAGCATATCTTCACAAATTTGACAATTGCATATTTGCTTGAATTTAAATATAGATGCACTAGTCCAACTATTTCTGAGATTTTTTTTCTTAAAAAAGAATACGGATTACATGATTGATTTATAGAAAATGTATTTTAATGGAAAAGAAAGAGAAATGAGAATAATTAGTAAAGTTACACTATAGAAAACTTCCAGATTTTGGTGTAAGCTAGCAAAAAATAGTTTTAAAAGTTAAAGTAGGTACTTTGATCTATCCTTAATTCACCCTTTTAGGCAGAGAATCTCTCCTTCTAAGATAAAATCCTCTTATGAAGAGTTTATTTTTAGACTGACTGAAAATAACGCTCTGAGCGTAATACACAACAAAGTTCCCAGAACTGTGGTGTCGTTGATTCTATCACAATGTGTGTTCTTAAGGTAACTTGCAGTGTTGCATTTATTTGTAACTCTCCTATTTCTTTGATTAAAATTAATTGCTTGGATTGTTAGGGGATTTCTCACTGAATCACAGAACATTTCAAGTTGGAAGGGACCTCTGGAGGTCATCTTGTCCAATCTCCCTGCTCGAGCAGGGCCGCTTAAAGCAGGCTGCCCAGGACCACGTCCAGGGGACTTCTGTTAAGATGGAGACTCCATGGCCTCCCTGGGCAGCCTGTGCCAGTGCTTGGTTACCTTCACAGTAAAATAGTGTTTCCTTATGTTCAGAGGGAACCTCCTGTATATCAGTTTGTGCCCATTGCCTCTGATCCTTCTCCTTCCCTGCATAACATTCTCCTATTTGAGATTCCTTCGCTGGAATGGTTATTTCCTCTCCTGTGGAGATTACTGAAGACTGAGATAAAGGAAACAGTGAAGGTAGACTTACCTTCTTCTAACTGCTAAGGTGAGATGTAGATGTCACTGGTTTAGGCTAGTATCTGTGGAAGAATGGGGAAAACAGGGAGATTAATTGTATGTCGTTGAATAAAGGTTTTGTTGAAGTTGATCAATATTCTGAAGAGTAGAAAAATCCTGGAACAGTTATTGAACTGAAAGGCTCCAGAAATTGTCACAATCTCACTGCGTAAAATGCTATATTAACACATGACCATAAATCAGAAGATTTTATAATCTATGTGAGCTGTTTAATGAGTAATCATGAGTAATGTAAGCTAGTCTTACCCTTGTCTCATTCTTGTCTCATCCTTTGTGCCAGTATCTGTTCCTTTTGGGGGCTGGCTTAAATTCTAACAATAGCAGAAGGGGAAGGAGGCACAGGAAGGAAGGTAGAGCAATTTCACAAAGGCTTCCCTCAGGTTAGGTTATGTGCCAGGTGCTATGCAGGATATAGAGTGACCCAAAGGAAACCAAGCTTATACATGAGCAGTATTTTGTGCACAAAATCTTCTCTGAATGTTGCTTGAGAAGTGCAGTTGCAGAATTAAAGGTTACAGAAAAAGCCTAACTTGGTTTTCATTTATGACCTTGAGTAAAAAACTTTTTTGCTTCCTCGATATGAAGCAAAATTGGGTGGAAAAGCCTATCAAAACACCAAACCAAAAACTCATGCAGTAAGACGGAGAGGCAGAGGAGACAACTGGTCTGGGTCAGACAATTTGCTGATTGTGTTGACCTTCTTACTGGTAATTACATCTTGAAGAGTAAGTAGGAATGAGCACTTGCTGTATGTGAACAATTGCATTAGATGTCAGCTGTCTCTTCTTCCCTAGCATTCTCAATGATCTTCTAATATAGTCTTAAACAGTTCTTGGAGGCCTTTAAAATAAAATAGATATGTTAGTTTGGGTTTAGGTTAGCTACTTCATCATAGGACATGTTGCTTACTCTCATGTGTCATCTTCAAAGAGGCAAACTGAGAGAAAAGCTAATATATCTCTACTTTCTCTCTTTCTCTTATCAGTATGAATATATCTATATGGATATATGGTATATAGATACTATAGGTATATAGACACTAAAGTCCACATCTTCATAGACAAGCATGGGTAGGCTAGTCATTCAAATGCACTGACTACTAAATCAGACTTTGGAAGATGTGTGCTTCTGGTCATTTTGTACTGCATGTAAAGAATGCGGTTCCTTGAAAGCTTGCCATAAAGTTAAGCTAAACCAAGCTATACAACTGTATGATTTTCTAAATGCTCTAATAATCCCTCTGCATCTTCAGACTGTGTTCTTCATGAGGGCTTGGGCAAAATTTAATGATACAAATTCTGAGTCATATAAAGACTTGCCAATTTGCATTAATAGCTTGAAGAATCATTGAGAGCTGCTCATTTTTGCCAATTAGCAAGTAAATCAGTGACTGTAGTAGAAAGAATGGAGTATGAAATATACTCTATTCATTTAGCGTTAATTTCTCATTATAACTTTACATTTTAGCAGTAAACATCTTGCAGTATACATTTGTGAGGATAATAAAATCTGAGTACTCTGTCCTCACTACAAATACTCTGATGAAATCATTGTTTGAAAGTGAATGTTACATATCATTACAAAATTATTTTATATTTTTCAGATGATGCACAACATCTAAACATAAGTACACAGCTGGGCGTTTAGAGAAGGCAAAATAAAGTGCATTTCTCCTTTTCCAGGTCACATATACCA
Source organism: Mesitornis unicolor (assembly GCF_000695765.1). Classification (NCBI taxonomy): domain Eukaryota; kingdom Metazoa; phylum Chordata; class Aves; order Mesitornithiformes; family Mesitornithidae; genus Mesitornis; species Mesitornis unicolor. Next base: position 57,383 of record NW_010206811.1, read on the forward strand.
CACTCTGTATTTTTACTTTAATTCTGGTCTGTGTTTATACAGTATGGGTTCATAAAAAACAAGGTGGTGAGGGGGTAATCAGTCTCCTTTACAATACATCCATAGAGAATCATTAACCAGAATGTCTTGGATTCCGTAGAAAATACGTTGGGGTAGTGAAACAGAAGTCTAATGAAAGCATGTTTTCTTCAATTTGCAGAGATCTGGGATTTTGAGCTTTGAAGTATCTCTAGAAGCAGAACAGAGAAACAGTATTGGCAGACAGTTCTTTGAAACAAAAAGATGAAAAACTGGGAAGGGGATTTTAGTTTAAAAAAGTAAAGGAACAAAGTGAAGGTTATGCTTTTGTTGTGAGCATTTCCATTTAACTGCAGGACTGACTGAGAAAGACAAAATCTTGCTATATAGGAGACAGACAAACAAACACATCATAGAAACTGTGCAGAGTGGGAGGAGGCATGGAAGTCCTGGGATTCAGTGGACAAATGAGAAGGAAGGGCTCCAGCAGGGCTACCAGGTCATCCCACTGGGCAGAGCTCTGCCAAGGAGAGGGGTAATATTTGGAATCCTAAAATAGGAATTTTCTGGCCAAGAGCTGGCAGTGTTGAGGTCAGGAACACCACAATTAGAAGTTCTGAAATCAGTTCTTTGCTGAGGAAGCAAACTTCACCCTGCCAGTGGAAAAAGTCAGGCTTGACCTTGCCAGGGTGAGAAATTCAGGGGCAGCTTTTTCAGTATGTCTGGTGTAGGCAGTTTTGCATATAGACCTCAGCATGCTGCTGCAATTTCCTAAATAAGCCAGATTTTTAGAAAATACATACAGTAGTTTTGAGCTGTAAATGAAGCTTGAAGAAAAAAAAGGCTTTGATTTTATGTGCAAGAATTTTCTTACCCCTGATTGCTGCAGTTTAAGGTATGATTATAGCACATGAGGAGGATATCCTTGATATAATAGGCACTATTCTGGATCTCTGTGCGGAAAAGCATTTAGTACTTCTTGGTACTAAACGGTCATGGAGTCATATATGTATTGTTTATAGTCTCCTAATCCAGGATTTATTGTCCTGATTCTGTTCCAGAACTAGAGACTTCAGTTGATTAAAAAAAAAAAAAAAAAGATTCGTCAAAGCTTTTAAGAAAATTGATTTACTCTGGGAAATTTTAATATTCCCCAATTTTATATTAGTCTGTGTGATCCTTTTATTCATCCATGAAATATTCAATACTAGAGCGATTTTACAAATGGCACATATTACCATTTAAAGAAATACTACATTAGACTTAATATTAAAATAATAATTAGGTGGGTGTAAAATCACTATTAGCTATAGCTAGTAGTTGCCATTTTGTTTTTTTCTGTAGTGGGAAGGAAAACTGAACGAGTGAGCCAGCTTGGTTACCTGCAGTTTTCTCTCTGCTATTCTGTCCAAGTGCAATCAAAACCAAACTAATCTGTTCGTAATTCCCACTGCCAGCTCAGTCCCTACACTCGGCAATCCCCTGCCCTTCTGCACTTTCCTCATTACACACTGAACAGCATTCCTACATTTTACACGGTGATGAGACCTCTTTTCCCTGCCCTGTTAAAGAGCTGTCTGAGGAGCAACCAGGAGACCAGCACAGACCCCAACTCGCTGGCCTCCCAGCCCCAGAGAGGACATGGAAGAGGCTGGCTCCTTTGCCTAGCTTGTGCCTTCATTTTGCTGCCTGGTTTTAGCAGTGATTTGGGGAGAGGGAAGCCACCCATCAAAATGCAGTGCAGGCTGACCTTACTGATAAGAGGCTTTTTTTCATGTCTAACCTGAGTTTTCTTTCCTGCAACCTTTGTAAACTATGCACTTTTTATTGTATTCATCATGAAGATGTAAAACAGACCTTTCCCCTCCTCTCTGAAGACTGTTATGTTTTTTTCCTTCAATTTTCCCTTTCCAGACTGAACAATGCCAATTACTATTTTTTCTCAAAGAAAAATAGTTTCCCCAGGGAGATAGATTTTTTATTTTTATGCCAAAGCAATGATTGTCTTTATTATTGCAGAATTCGCTCATTGACCAGGGGCACTCTGGTAGACCACTGTGACCTTTGGGTCCTTTTCTGCATTCTTCTTCTCTTAACTTATCATTCTGTTTGCATAGTTTGGTTTATGTGCCATAGTGTAGAAACTTATATTTGTCCATACTAAATTACATTACATTGCCAGCCCTTTTCTCCAGGGTAAGAGAAACGTTTCAAACTATGGTTCTGTTGTGGGATGCAGACCATCTTGTTGAAGCTGTCTGTAACTGTGATAAGAGCACTTATGTCGATTCTTTAACTTATTACTGAGAATACTGGATAATACCTGCCAAAGACAGACCCCCACTCAAAATACATCCCAAAGTTTTGGCATTAAACTGCTGTTATCTGTTCTCTGGGTGTATTTTTTTAAATTATATGTCCCAAGATTGTTGATGGAAGTGCCAGAATATTATGAAAAGCAGTGTTAAAAGACTTGATACAACATATATGACATATATCATATGACATGCACAAAATATATGACATTTATTTCTTGAGCAATCTTCTACATTTGTAAATGTCAAGGGGCGTTGTAAAAACATCAGTTCTACAGTCAACTCTATTATCTAGTGACTGAAAAATGAGACTTAATTTCATTAGGAAATTACTGAAATGTTTCCACAGCAAGTTTGCTAGAAAGAATTATACTGGCTTCTCTGAAACAAGGCTCTTAGTTATCACAATATGTCCCAGTTTGAGCTAAATAGAACTACTTAGTGATTTTACTTTTCAGCTCAGTCTCTTTTAAGTGGCTGAACTTGCTGAAAACTAGCAGCATGTTTTTCCCAAACAGCACTGCTAGAAGATATGCTCAAGGTCAGTTGTCTCATCATGGGTGCCGTGTCTGCACAGAGGAAGCGGACCCAAAACTCACCAACTAGGTATTCCATCCCACATACGTCATACTCGGTATAAAGCTGAGGGTTCACAAGGGTCTCGACCTTCCCCTTCTTCCATCTTGGAGCCCTTCCATCTCGGACCCTTCTGTCCGTCTCGATCCTGCAGAGACCAAGGTCTGAGCAGAACCCTGCTAGTTCATCTGCCGCTGATCCTGATTTGTGTGTTCTGCATCGTGCTCCCACCTGCTGCTGAGTTTGGCCTGGGACTTTTCCAGTGCCTGGCTCCACAGAGTCTCTGGTGACGTATTCGTCATTGGGGGGAGAGTGAGGGAAGGATTTTATATTGGTTTTGTATATATTTGTACATATTTGTATATATTTCATTATTTTCCTGTTTACAATTTTATCCTGTAGTATTAGTATTATTGTTTAATTAAATCTGTTTGTTTATTTTCGAACCTGTAAAGTCTCTCTCCCTTATTCTCTTTTATCTTCCCTTTTGGCAAGGGGAGAGGGGTTAATAGAGAGTGTCTGTCCAGGATTTAGTGTCCGGCCCAGCCCTAAACCACGACACAGTATTTGCATTAATTCTGATGACTTCTGTAAATGCCTAAGCTTATAATTTATTGTGACAGCATGCAAGATAAACAAAAAGTTGCATGTTTGAAGTTTGGTTTATGGTTTGTTTTAGCTAGAAGTGCCATTCAAAGACAGAAGAATGTTTTCAGAAGTATAGGTTATTATATCCTCTTATGTTACATGGTAATCTACAGAATATTAAAGAATTTTGTAAGGCCTTTTTAACAATCCTAAAAACTTTTAGAAGAAAGTTATTAATCAGGCAGACAGCTTGCTTCCGTGACTTTCTTTCATAAGGATTTTGTAGCTAATTAATTAAAATTGTTTGCATTAAAGTATTTTACTTGAAATAAAGGACTTATGTTTCTAATGAACTTGCCTGTAGTTTGTAGCTCTCCTATGAGGCCAGGCTGAGAGGGTTAGGGTTGTTTAGCCTGGAGAAGAGAAGGCTCTAGGGAGACTTTATTGTGGCCTTTCAATACTTAAAAAGAGCTTATAAGAAAGATGGGGACAACTTTTTAGTAGGGCCTATAGTGATAAGACAAGGAGTAATGGTTTTAATGGTCCCTTCCAACCCAAAATATTCTATGTTTAACCAGATTCTTTTGAGGACTCTAGGACATTTTAAGGAATGTTTATAATTAAATGCTAGACAAACTTACTGCATGGTCAGTAATGCAGTTGTTACTTTGTAAGGTTGAGTTCCTTTATGTTTGATGATTTGCAATGTTTTATGTATTACAAAATTTTTTTGGTATGTTAAGCCTTTGTCATCTCTGCTCAGCCTGTCATGAGGTATGGACTTTATGGTCTCTAGAGGTGATGTCTTTGGTTAAGTTAATGTAATAAATGGAGGAAACTCTTGCTTCCCTGTCAGCTTTCATAAAACTTTATTGCCAGCTTTACAGTCCTTGTGCATTATCAGCAAGGAATAGCTGTATTAATAATGAGTGTGTGCATTGCTTCCCTAAAATGTGTGTCAAAAGAAAATGAGTGTGAAAGCATGTAGAGTTTTGTGGATTTAAATGGCATTAATTGCTTCCATATTAAGTTCAAAATTACAAAGTTGTTCCACTTACATACTTAAATAATTTCAGTTAAAGAAGCACAAATGCATTTTTAGCTGTGTATTTATTTGGGATTCATTATTGTTTCTATATTCAATTTCCTCATTTTCTCATGTGTTCTTCCTAGAATGGCTTTACTCCTTTATATATGGCAGCTCAAGAGAACCACATTGAAGTGGTGAAATATCTCCTGGAGAATGGAGCCAACCAAAGCACAGCTACTGAGGTGAGGTACATTGTTCTTTTTTTACACACACTTTTATTTTCCTTTGGCTTTATATTCAGATTGCTTAATGTCAGAAGATTTTTCAAACAGAGTATTTTGAGAACTTTCACCCTTTCATTTTAATGAGTTGAATGAATGAATCTTATCTTTTTTTTCTACACACATAGAAGACAAAGGTGTACTGTTCTGGAAGTGGTAAAAAGTGAAGGGTTGAAATTCAGCCTGATTAATTTTACAGCAAACAGATTTCCTCTGACTTTAGCAAGGCCAGGATTTTCATCTTCAGTTTGTGCCCATTTCGCCTTTCAGCTTCCTGGAGAATTTTCTGAAAAATGAATAAGGCTTTGGAGAGAGGTCCCTAGAGCTGTAGAAATTATAGGAGGCCAAGGTGGTATTGTCAAGGGAATGGAGTGAACAGTAGGTCAATCATAGGCTCAGTGGAGAGGTACAACATTTAATTTGAACAGATCAATGTCTTTGACAAAGCCCATGAAAACGGAAGCATCTAGAAGTGCCATCACCTGAGAAACAGTGCTATCTTTGTTCTGCTTTTCCATTTGCATTATAAGATCTGGGCAAAAATCAGTGAATACAATATTACAGCATGTATTACAGCCACTCTTGGCTGTATAAGGGGTCTCCTGGGGAAGGTAGGTTGAAGGCTTGCTTCAGCTTCTTCGTCAGCCAGCTGAAAAGCATGTGGAACATAATATGATTACCATAATTAGGACTATGAGGACAGAAGGGTATTTGTGTATAGTATAAAATGATATAAAAAAACTGGTATCATTGACTAGTTGTCAACAAACTTCCATTTATATTGGGACTTGAGATTTTAGATGACTTCAGAATATTTTCTGCATAGAGAGAAAGAGTGGGCAACAGGCAAGTGGGTGCACACAAGTGGTGACTGGAGTAGGCTCTCTGTGGCACTGGGTTGACAGAACCATTCAGGTAACAAAGGGGCCTTGAGCTTGTTTACTCCAGCCTCCTGCTCCTTTTCCCCTAACTGAGGAGCAATGGCTGCTGGGCCTCCTTGACCAGCTAAGATGCTGTCATTCTGAGTGTTGTCTGCGACTTTAAGTGTAACGTATAAATATTCACTGTTGTCTGCGATTAGCGTAAATTGGAAATCAAATGACTAACAAGGATCACATCAATGAGCTTAGCAGGCCATGTGCTGTTCTCTCCTCGGACAGTTTCCTTCTACTGCCAAACTACACGGCTATAAATATGCAGAAGGATGGTATTCATTGCTCGGTTCTGGATTTAACTGCAGTGCTGTAAACCTGCAGTAACTTCAGTGCAGGCAGGGCAGACACCAAAGTAAGAGAGATGAGACTCCATCTCAAGAGAGACTGAATCATAAGAACTTCCTTTTGCAAATGAGAGGATTTTGGGCAATGGGGACCACTCCTAGGTAATGAGGACTGTGCTCTTTCTGTTTCCTCTTGTTCTGGGGGATGAAGGGATTGGAATGCAGTCCTGTGGAGTAAGTCTCACTGGTACTGATGGATGAAAAGTTGGACATGAACCAGCAATGTGCACTTGCAGCCCAGAGAGCCAACTGTATCCTGGGCTGCATCAAAAGAAATGTGGCCAGCGGGTCAAGGGAGGTGATTCTGCCCCTCTACTCCACTCTGGTGAGACTTCACCTAGAGTATTGCGTCCAGCTTTGGTGTCTTCAGCACAGGGAAGACATGGACCTATTGGAGCAGGTCCAGAAGAGGGCCACAAAAATAGTCAGAGAGTTGGAACACCTTCTCTTAGAAGGACAGGCTGAGATTGTTGGGCTTGTTTAGGCTGGAGAAGAGAAGGCTCTAGGGAGACTGTATTGTGGCCTTTCAATACTACTTAAAGGGGGGGCTTATAAGAAAGATGGGGACAAACTTTTTAGTAGGGCCTATAAAGGACAGGACAAGGGGTAATAGTTTTAAACTAAAAGAGGGTAGATTCAGACTAGATATAAGGAAGAAGTTTTTGTATGGTGAGGGTGGTGAACCACTGGAACAGCATGACCAGAGAGGTGGTAGATTTCCCATTGCTGGAAATGTTCAAGGTCAGGTTGTACAAGGCACTGAGCAACCTGGTCTAGTTGAAGATGTCCCTGCTTATTGCAGTGGCATTGGACTACATGATCCTTAAAGGTCCCTTCCAACCCAAACTTATTCAATGATTCTCTGGTTCTTCTTCAGCCAAATATTCTTTTATTCCAGGTCAAGGGAAAGAAAAAAACAGGGTCTGTGCTGCAAAGTCTGTTGGTTTTGTGTTTGCTCTATGGATATGGATGTTCCATGTGAAGTAGTAATAGAAAAGCTTCTCTCCTGTCAGAGCTTTTGCTCATGTTTATTACTTTTCCCTAGTCTGTACAGAAGCTTAGCCATTCCTGACTGTCTTCACAAACAGATGAATTTGAAATGATGGTGCATTTATGTTCAGTCTTCTTTTCATTAAACTGAACTGCTACTGTTAACAGCTGCTTCCCTCCTTTCAATGGATACTGTACCATTTGATGACAGCTCCTAAAATAATTCCCTGTGGCCTGCATACATGACGATCACGTTACATGGCAGCTTTCTGAAATATGAAATCCCGTGTGATTGCCAAGCAACGTGGCAGAAACAGACTCTTTGTGAAGGAGCCGAGTGGAATGGTGGCTCCACAGGAGCCCAGCCCGGCTGCAGCCAGCAGTCACCTGCCCGCAGCCTTTCACTGAATAACTTCTACTGGCTGTGATCAGGTGCACTGGGAATTCATTCATTAGCTTACAGTAACTGTGAGGCTAAGGTGGTTATAATTAATGTGACCCCTGCTTGAACACAGACTTTCAGGCATCACTGGAACTCAACAGTATAGTCTGATTTTTTAAAAAAAAGGCGGGGTGAGAGAAAAGCCAGCTGCTTCCTAGTTGGAACCTGAGTTCTAGTCTGTCTTCTGCCATCAGAAAGGTCAGTTCTCACTTCTGTAGCCTTGAAAGTAAAGCCTGTCTACCCCCCTTATCACTTATCTAAGTTTTGGGTTCGAGTCTTGTTCAGGTGATGGTTTTAATGATTTGCGTGTTACTGAAGGATGGCGTGAGCTGCTGTCTGCTTTCACAGTGCCCAGATTTAGTCTCATGAACAGAATGAAGAAATATTATATTAAATAAGGTGAGATGACAGCCTGAATTGAGGACACTACCGAAATACAGGGAGAAAGACCTTCTGTTTGGCATCAGATTGGCTGTTCTCACATGGGGAGGCGGGGAAATGAAATGTCTTCTCTGGGCTCCAGTCAGCTGCGCTTTTCACAGAAGTAGGAGAGGGAATGCAGAAAGGGTTGTGTCCTTTTAGAGAAGGATGGAAGATAGTGGTGGAAATCAAATTGATAATCTTGTCTTTGAAGCATTGAAATTTGCACTGCCTTTGCATATATTTTGTTTTCTCTGTTTTATATTTTCTTTCACTCTAATATACATATATATATGTATATATACACAAAATAAGAGTAAGGGTGAGCTCAGTTTCATGGGGCCTCTAATCCAGGATTTGCTCTCATGTTCCCAGAAGCAAAAGGCAAATGCGTTAAGCCATTTCAACACCTAACGGAGCCCCAATCTCAGAATTATCTTTACTGTTCAGCTGTTTCGTCAGCTGTTCACCCCTTTTTAATTCACTCTACAGAATTTAATCTCTATTACAGAAAGAAACCATAGTAGTATCACTGTTACAACACACCTACCCACAGTTCTAAGCAAAAGGGAGTGAATGTTATTAGATTACAAAGGGGAAAAATTGCTTTGGCAATTCTTCAGATGTTTCTTTCAGCATATGTTGGCTCTCATTCCTTCCTAACTTGCCCCTTATTATTTTATTATCTTTCTGTTTTCCTATTCTAAATCAATTCTGTCTCATTCCTATGCATTTTACAATGTCTCTAAATCAGTTTTGTCACTTTCTGGCTATAATCAACTCTTTAGTTGTTCCTTCCAACCTAGACATAGAAGACCTTGTTTTAGTCTTTTCCCTTTTCTTTCATTGTTATTCGCTGTGCCTCCAGTCACAGACTCAGAGCTTCTCTGTTCCTCATGGTTTCACTGCCCTCTGATCTAGCATGTGGTTACAGCACATATCTGCTTGGGCAGCAGGGAAAAACTTGAGCTAGATTTGGTTCTATAGTCAGAATAAAACATATGGGAGCAGGCAGTACTTCAGCTGAGGTAGTAAGTTGGGGTCATGGAACATTTTAAAGCATTGGCAGTACAGGGCGTGTGCAGAGGAGCAGAAAATTTTGAAAATAATTTTAAAACAAAGCTAAAATATGAATTAAAAATAGAGTTTTTTCTGACTTTGTTTTTCGAAAAAGTGGAAAAAAATTTCTATGTTTTCCTGCTTCGATTTAGAATAAATTCCTAAACATAATCTGACTGTTTTGAGCTATAGTCCACATGTAACTTAGAATGGAAAACAACAGCAAATGCATCTGAAGATATGTTTTCTTTTCCCAGATATGTGAGAGATTCCCTGTGTATTTTTCATATCTGCCTTGTTCAGCACTCACTAATCCTTACCAAAATGCAGTTAAAAATATGCTTTGTGGTCCATTTTAAGATGAGAGGTAATCAAGAGAGATACTGTAAAATGATCCTTTGCCTCTACTCAACTTAAGATGACTTTGAAGTGAAGAAACGTGCTTCTGACGTGTTTGCAGTCGTATCTGGGTTAAAATGTTGTGCTGGTAATGTGCCTATCAGATCTCTGTGCTGTGCAAATCACTGAAGCTTCATGTCCTTCAGCTTACTGAGCACATCTTGTCATCTTCTCTATCAGGATGGCTTCACTCCTTTAGCTGTTGCACTGCAACAAGGACACAACCAGGCGGTGGCCATCCTCCTGGAAAATGACACCAAGGGGAAAGTGAGATTACCAGCCCTGCATATTGCCGCTAGAAAAGACGACACCAAATCAGCGGCGCTTTTACTGCAGAACGATCATAACGCCGATGTGCAGTCCAAGGTAACGTGGTGCTGCTCTAGAGATAACAGGCTGAGAGCCGATGGGCAGCAAACTTTACTTCCTTAGTCTTAATGGTTAAAGGTCGTTTCTTCTGTGGGGAAAGACGACATGCTCAACCAGTATCACCAGTAATATACTTACTTTTGCAGTGTTTAGCTACACAGTCATTGCAAGCTATGTGTTTTATTTGCTTTTTAGTTATACCTCCCATTTCTTTGGTAACCAGCTTGCTTTCATTATTTATAAATCAGAAGAGACTGGAATGGAAGCAGAATCACTGCTTCCCTATTAAATAGGATACTGGTTTATTGCCCATGGGAACATAGGTTGTATTTAAAGTTAATGCATGCTTGAATGGCTTTTCCCATAATTAACAACATAACTCATTTCAAAAAGCAACATAGTTCTTCATTTTGCGGCCAGTCTTTAATATTTTTCCTCTTTTTCCCAAACCATGCTGCATCAGATGATGGTGAATAGGACGACTGAGGTACCGAGATAAAAAATCTTTAATTACTCTTTCTGTTACTTATGATTATTTTCTCTGCTTTATGCCAATATTTCTTTATTATTTAGCACTAAAAGTGAAAATATTACTCTTTTTTAATACATAGAAATTTGTGATTCAGAAAACCTATTTTTATTAATCCTTTGTCTTAGATTTTTTTTTATTTCTGTCTCTATTGAAGTAAACTTTTGAGAATTCACATCAGTTCAAAGAAGTCTGAAGTGAGTAATGGAGCTAAGAGGATAAAGATGCTTTTCTAGCTCGATTTCATTAATTATGAAAATGCACTCACTTGGCATAACTAAATTAAGGTGTCTGGCTCAGCCAGAATCATGGTAAATTTCATTTTCCTTCATTTACAATAATAAATATAATCAGATCGTCCAAGGTAAAAACTTGTTCAGAGCATCTGCTTATTTTTGCCATTGTTCTTATTACAGTCTTTCCAATAAAGTTTTGAAAAACCCTTAAGGGATAGCACATAATCAGAATTTACCAACAGCAGATAATATTACATTTCTCATCCAGAATCTGGAAATATCAATCCTCCAAGCACTTCCACTAAAAACCATGTGTCTGATTGGCTAGAACTGTGATTTCTTCCCTAGAAATTATTGTCCCATTTAGGAAAAAGAATTATTTCCAACAATGCAGTCATTATTTGAATGCCTTTAAATAATAGAGTTTCTTTGTTAGATGAGGGAATGAATTTTGAATGCACGCACCCGTGTGAAAGTGCTCGATGTGTGCATGCATGAGCACATTGCCACGAGGCAGCTGACGATGTGAATTGAAAGGGTGACAGCTCCTCTCTGGCTTCTGCCCATGGACTTGTCCTTCACTATGGTAAACGTGAAGCTGTTTAACTCTCCATGTTACTTCTCAGTGCATTTGTGTAAACACGTGTCTGTGAGAAATTATTATTAATGCAATATACATTTAGTCTGTAGCTTAACACAAGATCATATTTGTGTGCCTAATATGCTCAGTAGACATCTCCCTGGTAATTTACCACAGCAACATGACTATGAATTTAATGAGTGTTTGACTGTACTTTGACCAGGATCACCTGTGAGCTGACAAGGAAGTAAATGGAATTAGGGTAAAATAGTGGGGTGACTGCTATCACTTTTGAGAACAGAGTTGTTTTCAGAGTGCAACATCCACCTACATTTTTTTATTCCACAAGCAGTTTAAGATGATGATTTGTACACTGAAAGAAAAGAAACCAAGTTGAAAATATGGTATAGTCTAGAAGCCAAAAGTATTTCTCTCTTTCCCATAACTAACAGTAAGATCTGATCAAATCAGTGTAAAGCTCTTCAGGGAAACCTCAAAAGCAAGGTCCTTTCTACTTGAATTAATTATGAGACTAAAAGCTTGCTCTCTGGCCTAGTTTCTGAAAAATTAATCTTTTTTTTATGTTGTCAAGCAATTCTATATCTTGTAGCCGGAGCATGTTTCACCTTCTAGTATTCAAGAGGCAATAAGTAAATTGTGTTTTTTCTGATGTAGAGATGGCAAAGTTTCTTCAGATCCGTTGAGATCCAAATTGTATATAAATAATTATGGTTTTACACTGTGCTACTAAGTAGTTTCTCGTGTACACCAGCTTCTTGGGTTACATATTGAATAACTAATGCTTTTTTTAAAAAAAAAAAAAAAGAAAGTTGTCAAAATTTATAATTTTAAGATCATGAAAATAACAACTTTTGTGGTCATTTAGACAAAAGCAATAAACAGATGCAGTCCAAAAGACCCATGTTGCTTCTGAACTGTTATAAGGAAGCTTCCTTTGTTTTCTTTAAGAATGGCTAATATGTTAATATTTTCTATGACAAAAGCTACTTCCTTTATTGGCCACTGATTCAGAACGCTGAACTGGAGAATGAAAGAATGAAGCACTTTTCATAACCTCCCTTACGAGAATTGCATTTTCTGCCTGAAAGACTGTGCTTATTGGTGAAATGGATTACATCGATGTGATACATTTGTTTGCCAGCAGTTTTTAAACCAAGTTCTAGTTAAGTTGATTATCTTGTATAAGTTGATTTCTATAATAAGGGCTGTTTCCCTTTGTAGAGTGGCTTTACGCCTTTGCACATAGCTGCGCACTATGGAAATGTCAATGTGGCAACGCTTCTGCTAAACCGAGGAGCTGCAGTTGATTTCACAGCAAGGGTACGGAGGAATTTTTTTCTCTTCTTAGTATGACTGGCCTACAAAAGTGGGAGTGTTCCTTTGTGTAATTCTTAGTCAAGAGTAAGTGGGAAGCAAAGTAATACTGAAATTCCATTGTGTTCAAAGGTGTCTTTTTTGGTAATAATTCTTAAAGGTTGCCTCCATGCAATGCAGCAGAGTCCTTGGGTGCTTCACAGCAACCTGTATTCCCAGCTGAAGGAAGCAGGCCTCTGTGACTAGCTCCAGAAAGCTGATATTCTCTTAATGTGTCAACTCACTTTAGCTTTCCTGTCAATTACACATACTTTAGAAATGTATGTAGGTTTTATTAGCTTTTTCAGTATTTAGTACGCAGGATTCAATATTTGCTGTTCTTTGTTATTTTCACTCATATTTTGAAAAAGGTAAAGTAAGGTACATTGCCTTTATATAAATACAACAATAAAAGTGCTAATTAATCATGTCTACTTTTTATGGTAAACAACTGCAGAGCAGTCTATTTGGTGTTGTACATTATGTAGTTTGAAGCACAGCATCTGGTGCCATGAAATTCTCTGCTAATCTGTACATCAGCATGGCTGCTGGATCATGAGTTTTCTGTTTAATTTTGCATTGCCAGACGCTCTTTGAATTACTTTAGGGTTCTGCCTTTCAGATTGACTTTCTCCTGCTGCTGATCTGAAATAGCTGCTACTATCTCTTTCTCTTACCCAAAGTGTTAGCAAGGACTTTCAGCCTAAACAGGACCCACTCCTTTACACTACTGGCATTACACTAAGAAGAGTCCTTTGTGTAGGAGTCACGCATTTGTGTACTCTGTGTATGTTGCAACGATTTGAATGGATCAGTGTTTTGTGAATATTGACTCATTGGGACTCTGATATATGTTTGTTTATCTGTTTGACTCTGGGACTGTGATGTTTGCTGCTTTGGCAGTTGTGCTTCTTCATCTATTAGAAAACACCCAACGATGAATAAAGAATCTTGCTTAGAAAGGAATTACTAACTCAAGCTTATATGGTATGTGCCTAGCTCTGATGCTCAAGTACATTTTTGCATATTCTCTACAATGTGATAGTCTCGTTTTTGTGATCTGAACACAAGTTCACTGCCATTATGCACCTTCAAATCCATCATGCTCATTGTTTGTTCTTTTCATGGTGTAGAATGGAATCACCCCACTGCATGTGGCTTCCAAAAGGGGAAACACAAACATGGTGAAGCTCTTGTTGGATCGTGGAGGGCAGATCGATGCCAAAACCAGGGTGAGTGTTTCTATTCCCTGAATATGATGTTGTCCCTTCTTGGGAATGGATTGGGATGTTTTGCTTGCTTGTTTTTGGTGTTGTTTTGTTTTGTTTTGTTTTGTTTTGTTTTTTAAAGTCAGAGACTATGAACACCAAGATTCATAGCTAGGAATTCAAGTACAGTAATTGTGTCTTGTTCTCTGTCTTAAAGTGAGACATTAGATACAGCTGTTATAAATGACTCAAAAAACCCTCCCCAAAAAACCCACATTCAGCTGAACACAGCTCCAGAAATGTTAAACATTGCCTCCTCACAAGTATAATCTTTTTGCAACTCAGACCAAATTTAAACTGTGGCCCTAAAAGTAATTTGCAAAGAAATATTTTTGTACCTTTTTTTTATAATTTAGAATCCAACCTTTAGTTTTCAGCCGTATTTGTTTTATGTAGACTGTTTTCTATGGTATCAGACTAAAGAAAGGAAGGTATTGGTGACAGTAGGAGGCAGAAATACTATTTCCTTCAGTCTACTGTATAATCTACCTACATCATACAAGAAAAAGCCAATGAAGCTCTGATCTTGTAGAGGAAATAAGCCGGTCCAACTTTGTGTGACAGAAGAACACGCGTGCTGCACAGCAATGGGAAGTGGAGGGTCTGGAGTGTTGAGGAAATAAGCCTGTTAGCCGGTCCAACTTTGTGTGACAGAAGAACATGCGAGCTGCACAGCAATGGGAAGTGGAGGGTCTGGACTCAGCTAAGCCTCTCTGTCCCCTGACTCCTAAATGCCTGTGCCATAGTACACCTAATGAAGACTGCTGTACTGGGCTGGCAGGCACGTTTTACTGGAGACAATACTGTGAACAATTAACCTACTCTGTCCCAGCAGGAAACCACCCGTTCCCCAGGCTAGCAACAGTATTAGGTGACTCTCCCTGGCTTCCTTCTCCCAGTTGTCCTGTTGAAATGCCACACCAATACAGTGCTCTTTATTTTGCCCATAAATTTATATGGGCAGAGTTAATTAAGTAAAATTAGATTTTGGAGTTATCTAGAAAAATGCAGTCATTTATGCAAACCGAATTGCACAGAACTCATTCTTGAAAGCTGCTGTTTTTTAAGCACTGATCTGCAAAATTGCATCTCCAAGTAATAGAGGGTGTTTCAGAACAGAGAGTTTAGAACTGGATATAAGAGTTTGAAACTAAAGCAATATAGTTTTTGTTTAATAAGGCAGAAAGGCAGGGATACTGCATTCAATTGCCCTTGTGCGTTCAACCTCTGCAGTTACTTTACTATTAATTTCATCAACCATTTGTTGCTTCATAAGCTAGGAAGACAATTGTGATTTTCCTGTAACTCTATATGTAATTATGATTTTGATTTCTGATTATTTATGAAATTATGTCTCTCTCTTACTTTTTTTTTTTAAATTTAGTTACTGGTGATGGAAAATGCTGCCTCTTATGAAGGTGTGCAGTAAATCATCCTTGGTCAAATTCTCCACATTAAGTGCCTAAAATCTCCTGGTAAATAGACTTGACATGGTAATAATATGCTGCAGCCAGTATATTCCACATACCCATAAGCACCATAGTCATACAGAATGGTCCTTTGGCCTGTGGAATGACAGTGTGGAATTCACATATTTCCTGGTCAGTATTTAGATACTTGTTTTGAACAAGGTGGCCCAGACGATTGTAAAAGACATCTTAGATTTTAAGAGGTCAAGGTGTTTTCTGTTCCCTGCTCACCCAGACAGATTGATGTGCAGATGTGAATGAAACTGAAAGGACAGGCCTTTGTCCAGCATAGGTGGAAGGTGCTAATTTTAGAGTCTTCTCATTGTCTTAGCTGCTACATTAGCTCAAAACCTGTCAGGACAAAGATATCAGTGAAAACCCATAAAGGTACCCTAAAGCACATATATCCCAGTTTGCCTAGGCTCAGCAGCTTCCTCTTGCTTTCATCTCCTGCCTTCTCCCTGCTCAGAGGCACACGGTGTGGTCAGCTGCGTGCACTTCACAGTGGGGGAGATTCCAGAGCTTTTTGCTGTCAGTGTCTCTGTGGCGTGGTCTTGTCCTCATGCCAGCTGTTTATATGGTCTCGGTGTCTTTTTCTTTTCCCTTCGCTTTGTCCGCATGCCTTGTGTGCTTTGCTATGGCCGTGAGTACGTAGGGTACTGAAGAGGTAGGTTGTGTGTTGCATGCCATGCATATGTGTGTTTTGTCCTTTAAAGGAAAGACTTTCGCCTCCTCCTCCTTGGTACTAACATGCTTGCCTTTCCATACGTGCCTTTTCATTTCTCCTGAAGAACACTTGCATTTATCCAGTAGGTCAGATTCACTGAAAATCAGTCGAATTAAATATACTAGGATATTTCATTGCCTGATGGCTTGGGCTTTTCTTCTTGGTCTCCATACCACATCAAAAAAAGCTCTTTGGTTAAAAAAATACTCATTGCTTTCATTCAGTTTATTTTTACTTCCTTTATTACATGACATCTGATGATGCATAAATTAAGACGCGAAAACTTATTTTAACAGATTTTAAAGGAATCTCAGTACTTTAATTTTGCATAGTTAATCTGTGAAATCTTTTTAGGTTTGAAAATGTTCCACTGGAATGATCTATTAGGAGCCCATGTATTGTCTAAAAAAAAATAAATTAAAATGTACATTCTTTAATGGGAGTAAATTATGAATGTGTCCTACTGTTCCATAGTTAATGTTGCATGTCAGAGGAAAGTCCTGCTTACTGCAGGAATTAAATATTTTTATTTTCTATGCATTTCATAATGTATTTGCTGAAACTTTATGGCATTTCTCACAAGAGTATAAAGATTTAGTATTGCAAGTAAATCTGCTTGCTACATTTATATATTTTAAAACAATATTTTACTTATTTTTTTCAGTACGTTTTACCATTTTTCACAACTAACTACTAAATAAGTTTTTAAAATGTGGAATTTAATTTCTCTTTTATATTGTATCTACACAAAAAATGTAAACAACTTTCCCAATGATATTAATAGGATACTTTTATTAGTACTATCTGTTATTTCTATGTCTGTGGTATTTGTATTTACATACAAGCCTCATTTGGAGTTTTGCCTGCTAAATTTATTAGGCTAAAGCATTTAATATTTAAAATCTTAGTCAATCCCATATTGTCTACAAGTTTACCTGAATAAGAACTTCAACGACATACATTTGTTTAAAATGTAAAAATTTAGCTGAACTGCTGACCTGTACAACTTACTATGGTAGACCAGTGGAGTCAGGTTTTGGAAGCAGTTGTGCAGACTGCGGCTAGGAATCAGTGTGCAGAAATTTGTTCTTTAAAAGATGGTGGAAAGTTCAGTTTATGATTGAATTGATGTCATGTGGTCAAGAGTAATGTGGCAATTATAAATTCTCACTTTGAGATAAGGAAAGCACTTACAGCCTTCCTGAAATACAATAAGGATTACTAGAAGGAGAGTTATTTTAAGCATTTAAAAGGAGATCAATTTCAGCATGGCCAAAATATATGTATTTCTATGAAAAAAAAATATTTTGATATAACGAAATAGTAACAGTAAGGATATAGGGGACATTGAAATGTTACTGACTGTTAAAGGGTTTTAGCAGTATTCTTTATGAATGCAGTTTTTGTAATATCTTTATTTTTATCATCTCTCTATATAAAATGTATAGGAAAATAAGAACGTGAGGCTTTTTTAGTTTTTATTTGCTCTTTTACTTTAAAAATACAGTGTTATTCCTAGGCCTTTGACACCTTACTAGTTTTTCCATTTTTGTGTGAATATGCAAACACCCTTAAAAGAGGGGGAGGAACACATTCACCTGTCTCAGATGCTGAAGTTGTCACACATTTTGTGTTCTTTCCATTGAATCTTGCCAACATTGAAATTAAATTTTTCTTGCTCTGGGACTTTGCTTTAGAATCCTCTTGCACGCTTTTGTCCAGCATATTCACAGTTGAAAAAAATCCCTGGAATGAATCCTTGGAATGGAAAGCTTATTGTGTGGGAAAGTAAACATGTTGTGTGCCTGGAGCATGGCAGCTGGAGCTGGAGAGAGGAGTAGACGTGATAATGGTGGGGAGAAAGTCTGGTGTGACATTTGAGTTGGAGAAGGGCCACAGAAAAGAAAGGAGGCCCAGCTGGAGCTGAAAGAAGTGGAAAGTTGGTCACAGAGATGTATGATCCCAGTGGGTAAAGAAAAGGAAGGAAGCTGTGAGGGGGTGGAACTTGGATTATTTATTTATATTTTGTAGTGAATGAGCTTCATATACCCCTTAGTGTCTCCTTTTCTAAATACGCATCCTGACAGAATAGCCATGGCATTCCTCTGTTTCCAGGTATAGTGGGTTTCCTATCATAAAGCCATTGCAGCAGGATCCTAACGCTGTCCTGGCACAGTGCTCTGTTTTACAGTGTTTTTTTTCCTGCAGTAATGCTGCTGTGACATTTTCTGCTAGTCTTCACACATGCACAGAGCACTAATAATTCATTGGCAGTTTTTTCCATTCCTAAAGCAATGCCAGATTATAAATATCTAATCAAAATGTAGCTATTGGCTATAAAAAATTGAGTGGATTCATTTAATGTTTACAAGGGAAGGGGAAAGGATGCTGTACAGATTATCTAAGAAAGCTATAAAGATAGTGACTATTATTTCTAATTATTTAAGTTAATATCTTATTACTCAAGCAAACACATGGTATGTTTTTTGCTGTATTTTTAAAATTTATGTTTTGAAGGGCATACCTGGAGGAATACTTTAGAGTATGTTTAATTATGCCAAGATTCAGAGAGCTTAAAGCAAGAGGGACGTTTGCCTTGTTCATTTTTGAAGAGATGAGGTTTTAGTGAAAAATGAACAACTGAAAAGGCCTTTATTGTTCCAGAAAATTTAGATAATTTTGCATGTCTAACATAAAAAATGCTAAAATTTTATTTTACCCTTATAAACATGAGAACGTGCAGCTGCAGTTTAGAAGAATTCTTTGATAATTTTTCCTTTGATGTTCATGTGCTATCATTAGTCTTCATTCGTGTGAGCACTGAATGTGTGCAACTGTTCTTGTGTTAAGATACTGCCCATATCACTTCCCATTAGGAATCTCTCATAAGCACATCTTTTAATCTCAGTCTGTCTGGTAAGTTGAAGTAAAACATTTTAATGACTGTGAAATGACCCAGTAATTTATCTTCCTGCGCCCTGCAGTCATGCCCAGAATGCAGAATTAATTTTGCAGGTTAAAAAATAACCAGTGATTGATTTTCAAGGAAAAAGGCAAAAGTTTGCCTTCTATTTTGACAACTATATAAGAGGAAATTAGAAGTGATGGAATTTCATGGCTTCCATACACACAGAGAGGATTGTAGTGTAATTTCTAACAGTCACCCACCTGTTGGTTAGATTGCAAAGAACACACAGGGAAACTACTGCATATGGGAACAACTGAATGCACACAGAATCACAGAGTATTAGGAGTTGGAAGGGACCTCGAAAGATCATCCAGTCCAACCCCCCTGCCAGAGCAGGATCACCTAGACTAGGTCACACAGGAATGCATCCAGGTGGGTCTTGAATGTCTCCAGAGAAGGAGACTCCACAACCTCTCTGGGCAGCCTGTGCCAGTGCTCTGTCACCCTCACAGTAAAGAAGTTTTTTCTCATATATAACATGTGCAGGATGTTACTTGGAAGATTAAATCATATAACTCACCATTATCAATTATTTAGGATGAGGAGATAAATAATGGACTTCTTTAAATATAAATATGTTTAATTTATTGCCTTCATGCTCACAGGAAATCCATTATCTGTGCTTCAAGTCTGTGTCTCTTGAACCCCATGTTTTATGTCCTGTCAAATGACATGTTTGATGTTTTGGTCAGCATGTGTTCTTCAGTTTAGATGGCGTTCGAGTTAGCAATGGAGTGATTGAAAAGGTACGTAGGCAAACTCCTGCAACAGATTTCAGAGCCCTGAGGTTCATTGCAAATAGATAATGGTGCAAAAGAGGACTAATGTGGTACACCAGTGTGTCTCTTGATGTCGGCTAATGTCAGTTTGTCCTCATTGTGTTAAGTACTAATTCTCCTACTACAACAACTCTCCCTTTTCAATTTCCTTCATCTTTGAAGTAAACACAGGCAAAAACAGAATCTAAAGTATTAAATATGCATGCTGTGTTTCCCAGGGCAGAAAGAGGAAAGAGAACTGAGTTATATGGAAGGCTGCAATGCATATCCCTTTGTTCACCTACTCAACAGTGCATAGATAGTGAATGATGGTGCATTTATAAAAACTATGACAGGATAGAAAAGGATAGATATCAAATTTTTTGCCCCTGCTTTTACAGGGAATTATAGATAAGAGCAGAGGAGTATTCATGCTTTTTAGCAATTTAGTTCTTACTGTTTTTTTAGCTAGACTTTCTTGTGTTGATGTGTTTCTTAGCTTGTATCATTCTTTTTTCTCCCTGTGGCGATTTGCCCTGGTTTTTTTTTCCCCAAGGATTCATACAACTCTACCTTTCTTTTTCTGTTCTGTTAAACAGAGTAAAATCAAAATCACTATGCAGATAACAAAAGTGAACCTCCCACATTAAAAATGTAGAGCACAAAAGACCA
This sequence comes from Mesitornis unicolor, assembly GCF_000695765.1. Classification (NCBI taxonomy): domain Eukaryota; kingdom Metazoa; phylum Chordata; class Aves; order Mesitornithiformes; family Mesitornithidae; genus Mesitornis; species Mesitornis unicolor. The sequence continues at coordinate 77,730 of NW_010206811.1, forward strand.
GACACTGGAAAGAAATACCAAATAAATGCCTTTCCTAGAAATACCTTTGGGATATATTCTCACCTTAGTAATGCTAATGGGAATTATATGTATGAATCCCTCTGACAGCAAGGTGAAAATATCGCTGTACATTTAAAGACTTTAGGGTACACTGGAAAAATACCCCAAATGGATAAGCTATTTATGCCCAATTCCTTTACATTGACCTGATCTGAGGTGCTGAACAGCCTTGAATTCTATTTATGGGTTCGATCTTGCATCTGTTGAATTTCATTGCAAAGCTTCCATGGGATGTAGTGATGCCTATGCCTCTGCCTCTGAGATAGCAAGTGTCAAGGCACAACTAACACCTTCACATGTTTCTGAAAAATCTCTGGAAACAGTAGATAAGTAAGGGAGAAAAGCTCCTCCCTGTAGACTTCAGTTCTTCACTGAAGTAGAGCTTTGTGCACTGCTTACTCAGAGAGGTGCCCTGTGCTTTTGAAACTGAGGATAAGGGAGGATTGAATTCTCGGAACTACCATTTATAGAATATTAAAGGCCAACATTTGCATAGCCAGAATTATGTTGCAACTGCAATGGTACTGTGCAATCTAGGCCTACTTTTAAATTAATCATTAGTAGTAGATGTAAAAATACAGTGATGTAGACTTCCCCCAAACTCCTGCAAGGCAAATATTATATCTGTGTATGAAGTAGGGACACTAACTCATACTTAAGGCCATGCTATTGAATTTTTACTACTTTTTAAACCTGTAAGTAGTAAGTCTCTCTCAGACCAGTATATTCATCTTCTAGTCATGCTGTTACTGGATTCTTCAGAAAGCATCCTAGAATAATAGCATCCGCCTCATCTAAGACAAGCAGTGTGTCTCAAAGGGAGAAGGCTTTTCTTGTGATTAAAAACTATTGCCATTTCACCTTTATGAACCTATTTCTGTTGAATGAGTATTGATGACTTCTCTGAGTGCATGCTTGAGCAGTATCAAGGTCTAATAAGATGAAAATTTGGGTTCTACATCTGACAATTTTTTTTTCTGTCATTCATCACTAATATTCCTGTATTTTTCTGCACAAAGTCAAAACTGTACCAGAATTACCTAGAATGCATTCTCCTATCTAAATGTTTCATTGACACATCTTTTGCTACCACTGCTGTGACCATGACTGAGTAGCTTCAACAAGTCTTTTGATATAGGGTGGTGTTCTGCAATGGAGAAAATACTGTGAAGTTAATGCTCTCACAGCAATTTTAGCAAAGAGTTGTTAGCTCTTTGTTTGTCGCTCAGTCTCAGAAATAAAAGGTTTTGTTCAATTTATTCTCTCTGTTTTAAAATCTTCTTTCTCCTGCTGCCTGTTTAAAAAATTAAAAATTAAAAATTCAAGAGTAAATTTTCTAGTATGAACATTTATTGTTTTATCCCTGCATCAAAAGCAATCCAAAGAACAAGGGTTGATTAACAGAGCATCCTTGGCCCAGCACACATTGTTCAGGGAGAGGCAATACAATCTCAAAACCAAGCAGAGGAGGAGGGGAGGAGGCAATGCATGATTACATTATACACTTTTATAAGAGATTTCGACACATCCTCTCTGAAACAGTAACCTCAGAGTGTCCTTTACCAGTGCAAGAAAGGCTAGAGATGAAATTTCATGTTGTGGAGCCAGCTTCAGTTAAGAGTCAAAAAAAGGAGCTTTTTCAGATGCTTTTGGGACTGCATTCCTGGAAAGATGTTCCTCTGAGTGCCAGGATGGACAGTTGGGGATGGGCTCATTCGTTTTCTCTCATTTTACTTTAAGGATGGACTCACCCCACTCCACTGTGCTGCAAGAAGTGGACATGACCAAGTTGTGGAGCTGCTCCTGGAACGAGGTGCCCCACTGCTTGCAAGAACCAAGGTGTGTGTTCTATTAGAATATGTTAGCAGCGCTATGTAACTTGCCACAGAATTTTTAATGTCACTGAAAGGACAAGGAAGAAGACAGGAACAATTCTGTTCTCCCAGAGGAAATGTATTAATGGGTAGAATGGTCCAAAAATAAATTTTCTTACATAATTAGAAAATACTATCCTTTCCAAATATATGAAATACTATGCACTCTTTCGCCGCTCTCTATAATATCAGACTAAACACATGATATACAGCACTATTGGAAGCACTTCACTTTTGTTGCTTCCTAAGACTATAGAACACAGAGATGGAAAAGCTGGATCAGTCACTCCTGAGAGATGATATCTGGTATGTATTTTCCAATCCTTCATATAAGCTAACCTAGGACCTGTGACTTGAAGCTTCTCCTAAGTGTCTTCATAGAATGTTTCAGACTTTGAAAATTATTTCAGTGTGTTCTTACAGATTTGTGAAAAGCACACATCTAACAAGAATGCATTTCCTACAGATGTTGTTAGTTTGGTCAAAACAGTGAGAGAAAGATACTTGTAGTATCTTTCAAGTATGACCTTGGTCCCAAACTGGAGACAGATAAATATGTAAATACTTAAACTATTTTTTTCCAGATACAACTTGTTATACATATTAATAGCAACAACTCTCTTTTCTCTTCCATGGACTTCAATTTTTACAGAAAGATCTACTGAAGCCAGACAGGGCTATAAAACTCCCACTTCCATGCCGTTCAAATGTTATGGTTTGAACAAAAGGTTCAGCCATGCTGGTGGTTGAAAGTATCATTTCCCAAGAAGCTGAGGGGGCAGCTTTTGCCAATGTATTTTTTTTTCATTGAACACTTAAAGAAAAATATATAAGTGCGTCAATAAATATGGTGATGGATATGTAGGTGCTTTTCCTCTAATTAACATACAACCTATGTCTTAATGTTATGATGAATACCCTCAGAACTGTCTTTTAAGGTCAAGATACATTTTATTAAATATTAAATAATGAGGCAAGACCCTTAGATTCTTCTGCATTGATTAAGTTCTGGTTTTACATAATTATGTTTCTCTAAATTTCCC
>NW_010206811.1:80737-90891 GCF_000695765.1 Mesitornis unicolor
GAGGGGAAAGGGTGAGTAAAGGTTTTTCAATTTTTCTTGCAGCCCATAGCTCATATGCAGCTCTGTTTTGGTGATGGGGGTACTCTGCAAGCTTCTGATGGCATCCTTCCAGTGTGTGCCACTATCTAAGCAACAGGTACTAGAAGTTACTGTTCTGTTTTCTATTACCACAGAATGGACTCTCTCCACTTCACATGGCGGCCCAGGGGGACCACGTGGAATGTGTCAAACATCTGCTGCAGCACAAAGCTCCCGTGGATGATGTCACGCTGGATTATCTGACTGCCCTCCACGTAGCTGCACACTGTGGTCACTATCGTGTCACCAAGCTCCTCCTGGACAAGAGAGCAAATCCCAATGCTCGTGCCCTGGTAAACCTGACCCACCTGTGTCATGTAACAAAGCTATCCAGGGCAGATGAGTAGTTTCTGTCAGTAAAGCTAAGTGAAAACTCTGTCAACAAACTCCAACAACCTTAAATAGCTGCTGTCACAGCAGGGCTTGTCACACCTACTGGTTACCAGTATTATATCTTGTATTATTAGGCTTAGTCATGGACCACGTCCCATGATAAGTGACTGTAGTATCAGGCCTGGAAGCAATACAGGGTTCCTAAAATCAGAGCTATTTCTACCTGATGCTAACTTACACATTTGTATTGTATTGAATTACTAGTTTGTTTTTTTGCACTATGTGATATGATACATAAATAATTTAAAAAAGCTTTCAACTGAATCAGTAAGCTAATTGGCATGGATAAAATATATTAAAAAGCTAATATATCTGCATTTATCAGATTATAATATTCCCCTCTATTAGATGCCACTTTTCTTCCTCTTAAAAAAACAGTTCTTCGGATGCTTACAGGAAAACAGGTATGATTCCTTTCACTCACTGATCAGACCATTATCCCCTGAGAGAAAAACATCACGTTTGGCTTCAGGAACGTAAAATGTTTTCAAGAATCTTTTATCTATCCAAACCCAGGCAAGACTCCAATTTTCTCTAATAGGAAGTGTCCTCATGAACTGTTAGCTGGATGGAACTTTAAAACACCAATATATGACACTCAGTGGGGGAAAGAAAGAGACTGTGAACACTTGAGATACTTCTGCATGTCAAGAAGTCTGCCATTGCCTGCTGTATGCAGTGCTTCCACAGCACTTCTGCTGCAGGCCACTCTGATGTCTTCCCTTCTTGCCTTCAGCATGACTCTGCGTTCTTCTTTGAAGGCTCCCCCTATCCCAAGGAGTTCTTACTTCCCTGCCTCCTTGGAGCTGACTTTTTACTGACACAATTTTCTTCTTTCTGCCCTCTTATTTTTCTTGGCCTCTCTGTACCCACAAATTCTGTAACCTCTCTTGCTTCTTTTCTTATACTTTTCTTGTTTTGTTTTTCACAGTATCATGTTGACTTGGCTAGTGTTTTTCAATGCTGTTTTCATCCCTTCTTCTTTATCTTGCCAGCCTTTGGATTATCTTTAGCTGTACTTTCCTCAGCTACCCACTCATACACATTGTATGCTAGCCCCCACATCTTCCTTCTTTCCTTCCATGACCAGAAATACACCTTCGATTCTTCCCCTCCCTCCCTGAGAAACATCTATCCTGAAATGAAAAAACACCCTCAGGCCACTTCTGCTCTGCTCCCTTCCCTCCAAACTGTTTTGGGGTTTTGTTGTTTTTTGGGGGGTTTTTTTGGTTGTTTTTTGTTTGCTTGTTTGTTTGGGTTTTGGGGGGGGTAGGGTTTTGTTTGTCTGTTTGTTTTTCTCTCTCTCTTGTTTCCTCTCCCACCAGGGACTTGTCACCTCTGGCTTGTTTATAGTATTTAATATATTAAGTAATGCTCATAATTTCTGTTAGTGATACATTTTTTTTTCTGCCTTCTCCTCTACCCCATCAAACTGTTTCTCACTTGAATAGAATTAGCAAAATTAAATCAACTCAGGCAGTAAAATTAAGTTAAAATATGGAAATTTCTGAAAGAATAAATCTCCCTATGAAATATATTGAGAGATGTTGGGCAGGCAGTAAAATATCTAATGGTTTTGATTCCTTCTGAAGAAATTGGAGAAGGCTAATAGTAGTAATAATATTCAGTGGAGTCCTGTGATGAAATAAATTTTAGAAATCATTCATTTGCAGCTAGATTTAAAAAAAAAGTTAATGTTTGCAAAATGATTTGGGGATACAAGCACTATATGAGTTCTTATCTTTTTCAATTTGTATATGCTTTAAAACACCTTCAAGCCAAGTAGTAATTAACATTTCCCTTAACAGAAGCTGACTGTAGAATAATCTGTCCCATGCCTCTTTCCTGGAGCTAAGATTTCACTGATAAGTTTTGTCTACTGCTAGTTGAGTGTTTAGCAATACTGATCCTTTTAATTAGAAAATACAGCAATTTTTCAACATTATCTAAGAATGTTACCTGGGCTTTTTGCTAAAATGTTCATATATGCTGAATAATGTGTTTGCTTAGCTTTAGGCACACACTTAACCTGCATTAACTATAATAGTATATAAAACCATCCTGAAGTCAAAGCATGTATTACAGTACACAGTATGAAGACAATCAAATTTGGGCCCCAATTTTACGTAATAAGCATTTCCAAAGAAATGAGTATGTGCTGATGGTACGCACACACTAAAACTATTATCTCACAATACAAAATGCTAGGTTGCAATTTTGATTTAAGATGTTCCCTTCCCCACCCCACTTTCATTCCTGCCTCTGCCCTGTTTAATTTTAATCGAGATGGGGGCTGATACCTGGTTTACAATGCAGGAATAAAGGAAGAGGGGTCACAAATGCTTCAGGAGGGTACATTCTGTATAGTGAAACCACAGCTGAAGTAGTGATTATTTATTTAAGATACCTTGCAGAATGCACACATAGAAAATGGAATACAGTATGTTGTAGATTGATGCATAAATATAAAAATAAATACACATAGATGCTTAGATTACAAGATATTCTATAAAGACAAAATAAGGCAGAATCTGGAAGAAGTACTCTATTCTGTTCTTTTCCTAGAGTGGTATAGAATATGTTTCTTGTATTTGCCTTGTGTTGGGCAATATTGGGAACCGCTTTAGGACATTCTTACGCATACATGTATGCAACCTTTGGAACCACATACATACATGTGTGTGCACACACACTTGAAAGTCCAAACAGGCATGTCTGTATTTGGTGTTCGGAGGTGGAAGTTCAGTTTCTCTCCACTGCCTGAGAAGAAAGCAGCGGCACTGCTTTGCTCTGCCTCAGACTACTGGGAGATGTCTGTAATTCATAATCTGTTGTGCTTAAAGAACAGTATCTTCTGGTGCACTAACACTTCTGCTCCCAGTGTGCCAGCATGGAGCTGTGTGGAAATTGTAGCTGCATGTTTTTTAACTAACATGACTGTCTTTTGCACAGAATGGTTTTACTCCACTGCACATTGCCTGCAAGAAAAATCGCATCAAAGTCATGGAACTCCTGGTGAAATATGGGGCTTCAATCCAGGCTATAACAGAGGTAGAAAAATGTTTCATGTCCTGAAGAAACATTCCTTCTCTCTTTCTTTTTTTGCTTCCTTTTTTTCCTCTTTCCTATCATGCCTCACTTTCACTTATGTTTTATTTAAACAAAGAAGCCCCTTCCCTACGCCCGTGCAGAGGAGTAAAACTGCTCTTGCTTTGTTTCGCAGTCGGGCCTCACACCAATACATGTGGCTGCATTTATGGGCCACTTGAACATAGTCCTCCTTCTGCTGCAGAACGGAGCCTCTCCCGATGTCACTAACATTGTGAGTATGGCTTTGACTAGAATCCTCTGTGCAATTCCTCCTACAAAAAGGGTCCAGCCTACCATGTAGTTCAACCAAAGGTCACATTTTAATGATACTTTATGACTTCATTCTAGCATCTTTCCCAAACAGCAAAGAGGGGTAAATGGCAGTTGTACAAGTAGTATAAACCATCTGTGGTTTCCTGTATTCCTCGGCAATGCTTCAGTAGGTAAAGTTTCCCTTAAAATCGGACAAAGTTCACCAAATACATCCAAACCTGAATATAAGCCAAATCACAGGGAAGACTCTCTTTCAGTTCTGAATGATGAAGTTTAAGTTCAAATAACTCCAATTTCTGCTTACATAGCTTCACTGGCTGCCATGAAATTGTGTCATTTTTATCAGTGAAAGGGTATAAAATGCTTAAAACCTAACAGTTAAGCAAAAATTAAAAATGTTATACTCAAGATGTTCCTTTTATACAGGAAATTCCAGAAACTGGTGCCTTTCAAAAGAGCATACTTAAATCTAGAAAAATGTGACCTTTGGGAGGTAGCACAAAATACAGAACCTGACTTACCACAGATATCAGTGTTTGTATACCTGTAGCCTAACTACCAAGAAGAATAACAAGAAAAACCCATGATGTTTCCTGAGTTGTAATTCATAGATACCATACTGCTTGAATTTGTCAGTATAAACAAATATTTAACTTATCACCATCTGCACTTCGAAAGCAGCTTTTTACCAGTAAATAATATAAATTAAGTGTTCCCAACAACAAAACAACAACAAAAATTTAGTAATACAGGTACACTGGGCTCATAGGTTTTTCTCAGTTAGAAAAATGTTATATGGAACCTAGTAACATTGTTGAGCATACAGAGTTGTTTGCTTGAATCGTTAGAACAGACTCTTCTTGACAAAACTTCTTACTGCTTTCATACTTTTTTATAGAAGCAATCTTTATATAAAATCTTGATATATAAAAACTTTGATATATCAAAAAATGGATGATATGAAAGCTAACAGGAAATTATTGTGGAAGCAATTAAAAATATTGTGGTGGTGTTACTGGACATTTGTGTGCAAAGTTTAACATTTTATAATTTATGCTATGCTGGTGTCTTGGCTTTTACTTGGTAAGCTGAAGTTCCCTGTTGAATTACTGTTTCCAAAAGCAGAATTGCTTTGCTAATTCAAGTACAAAAGGGTCTTTATAGAAATTTGATCTTTAGACTGTGTGAAATGTAAAACTTATTCACATTTTAAATAGCTCATTCTTCAGGTAATAAAATTTATATAGATTAAATTCTGTATTAAAATTTGTAGCTAGGTCTGTGGGATTTTGTTTGTTACCTACTTACTAATCATAGCTAGTAATACAATGTTAATTTTAAAATGACAAGATAAATCAGCTCCTGAAGAAGGTTTGCTTTAATAGCAGGCAAACTCAGGTTGCTTCTTTTGCCACATCTAGATGAAGGACAGGAAGACATAATTGCTGATTCTGACACAAAAGACCTTGAATGGAGTGTTCATTTCGGCAGTTGCAGTTTAACTTGATAGGCATGGAGGTAAAAGCAACAGAATATGCTCCAGCTCTAGAGTAAGGAGAAGGAACAAATAACACAAAGAAGTGATCAGTCCTGCAGTGTTGTCATAACAGATAAATACAGAGCTCTTGATTGTGTCCCAGTACCTAATGCACCAGACACCTAGGAGCTGCACAGGGACTGTTTTAGTCCAGAGCACTCAAAGAATGTCATATAGTGCAGAATAAAGCTAGAAACGCCATCATCAAGGAATATTCACTTCCAGTGTTCCTTTGCAAACGTATACAAAAAGTACATGCTTTAAATCTATCAATACTTCATTATTCTGACCTGAAATTCCACATCACTCCAGTCAGCTTCCCAAAATTTCATATTCTCCTTCAAATTCTGTGGGCTACAAAAGGCTTGAAACAAATTTCATTCCATAGCCTGCAGACAGAGCCACACTGCTGAGTGCAGACTTTACAGATTTCATATGCTGGCTTAGTTGTGCACAGCCACTCCAAGGCCTTTTAAAGCTGCCAGCTCCACACAGTGTGCAGGAAGAGACCATCTGGAAAAATATCCCCTTCCATCTTGAGGCCCATGTACCTCGCAATCCCTTGAGAGAGACAGGTACTCTTATCTCCTGTGCACTCCACAGGCTACATAGAAAGCTGAGGAACATATGTGACCAGGGCAGTCTGTACAGCAGATTTTTCTACAAGCCAGGATTTTCATTCTGAGCCTCTGTATTAAGATTATGTTTGTCTGGGATCACACAGTTTGCAAACCACAGTCTATCCAGGCCCAGCGAGATGAATGCACATACTCTTCTGAACTGCCTGTTACTGGGTCTGAAGCCAGATTCTCAGCTGACGAAAATGCGGGTCTCTGCACGAGTTGACGTGGGTGGAATTGACACCGTCAGAGCTCTGGTTCTTCGTGGAGGTTTAGGACACTGAAACACTTTTGCTTTTCTGCAGCGTGGAGAAACTGCACTGCACATGGCAGCACGTGCTGGGCAGGTGGAAGTAGTTCGCTGCCTTCTGAGGAACGGGGCCCTGGTCGATGCCCGAGCCAGGGTAGGTGTTCTGCTTACAACCTTTTTTTTTTTGCTTTCTCTTACTGAAAACATAGCTGAAGCGAAGGAACTGGGCAGGAGCAATTTCATTTTTATTTGATTTGTTGGTTCAGTACTAAGCACACCTGAAAACAGTTCTGAAAACTGTAACGCATTTATGTGTAGATCTTACAAAAAGAATGTGTGTGGTGGGTTGGCCCCAGCTGGCAGCACAGCCTTGCTCAGTCACTTGCTTACTGCCCCTGCAGTGGGATGGGGAATATAAATCTGAGGGGCGAAAGTGAGAAAATCTCTTGGGTTGAGATAAAAACAGTTTAATAGGTGAACGAGAAACAAACAAACAAAAAACAACAACAAAAAAACCCAAACCCACAAAACCAACCCCAGCCCCCCACAAGCAATGTGAATGCAATCACTCACCACCTCCCACAAGCAGACCGGTGCCCAGACAGTCTCCAAGCAACAGCTCCTTTGGAAAAACTCACTCCCTAGTGTTATTGCTGAGCATGATGTGACATGGTATGAATTATTTCTTTGGGCAATCTGGGTCAGCTGTCCTGGCTGTGTCCCTTCCCAACCTCTTGCCCACCTCCAGTCTATTCCCTAGGGGTGCAGAGGTAAACGCTGCTCAGCAATATCTAAAAGACTGATGTGTTATCAACACCGCTTTAGTCAGATACCTAAAACAGAGCACCATACAGGCTGCTGTGATGTAAATTAAGCCCATCATGGCTAGACCCAGTACAGTGTGCCTGACACACAGACAGACAGCTAGTCTGTCTGAGCAAGGAGGTGCAGAGCCATGTCCTAAAACCAGATGTCAGAGGGTCTGATAGCCATTAGTGCCAGATTTTGAAACCGAGGGGACTGTCTGTAAAGGAAGGTACCGCTGTTGCAAAACAAATTAACAACACAAAGGGGAGCAAGTGATGCTCACAGTGATGTTCAATATCTGCTTGATAAAAGGAAGACAGTGGTTTTCTTTGTAGTTCTCTCTGTTCTAATAAGACTGCTGAAGATCACGCAAAAATTAACCTGCAAGCCCTCCTTTACTGCCTCTTTTTGGTACTATTACTTCCTATTATTTTTGCAAGACAGGTGCACAGACAGATCTATTGGGATAAACCAGAATATTGCGTTCAAGGTGTGCTAATTGTCTACTCGATTTGAGTTGTAGGAAGAACAAACTCCACTGCACATTGCCTCTCGCTTGGGTAAAACGGAGATTGTCCAGCTTCTGCTGCAGCACATGGCCCACCCTGATGCCGCAACGACTAATGGGTACACTCCACTGCACATCTCTGCCAGAGAGGGACAAGTTGACGTTGCATCTGTTCTCCTAGAGGCAGGTGCCTCACACTCCATGTCCACCAAAGTAAGACAAAACACTTTGTATCTGTATTCCAGTAGCGCAGGCGGTGTGTGTCGGGGTGTGCCTGTTCAATGAGGAATGTACTTTCACACTGAGAAACTGAGCTAGTTTGGGTCTTTTGTTTTGTTCTTATTCAGTCTTAATCAACAGTGATCTGGTAGACTGAAGTAATGTATCAGAAGTTAATAATATTTTGACATATTTTGTTGTCATCTAAAGTTGGCAGTTTGTTTCCCACCGGAGCCAAATTCAGATCATGATAAATACATGGTCTCAACAGGTTTAAAACATACACAAAGTCCTCATTTCTTTCTTCCCCATTATATTAGGGGTAGGTCTTATTTGGCCAAAATTTTCAACGTAGAAAAATGAACATGCCTACTTATTTTTTCAGTATCTTGTTTATTTAAATGGTAAAATAATTCTGGTCTGTACTAGCTGAAAGGAATGTTCCCAAAACATCTGTCCAGCCTCATTTAATGCTGAATCTATTTTCAGTGGTTCTATAAATGAGGTGTCCTATGACACAATAGGCTGTTTTGTCTGGGGTTATAAAAAAAGTAGGCTGCAGAATCATTACTGTTTTGTTAGCCAAAAATGTTTACCAATAGATTCTTAACAGTGATGAATGCATAAGAAAATAGATAGCTGTGAACAGATATGTGCCAAGATATCTTTTCCAAATTTATTGTGTGTGATTAAGTGGTTCTCGCTGTTGGTTTAGGTCTGAAAAAGTACCCTTGATTTTACAGTTGGAGCTTAAAGCATATTTTTTGAACAATGGGGTGTCTTCCAGGGTTTAGAAGACTAAACCAGCAATTTTCAAATTATGATCCAGGGATTATTGGAAATGCTTGCTGTTCTCCTTTTATCCAGCTGTTAAATCACATTAAAATGGCTAAAAATACACTAAATACTTTCCTAATTTTCCATATTGCTTTATGGCAATGGTTGTAGTACTGCAGGAATATTTTATAATTGCAAATAAGAGAAGATGTAGTCCACCAGATAATATCTCTACAAACCTGTGATTCATGAATTGGAAATATTTGAGATTCCCTGACGTAAATTCTTTTTGAGGTAAGATTAATGGAGAAGATTATAATGATAATGATAATAAACATTACACATCGCTTATGTGTTGGGCAAATAGGTCACTGTAGCTCCCTGAAACTGCAGCGGTGCAGTCTGCCACCTACTGCCTTGCATCCATGAGTTTTCCATATCAACATGATTTTTAAAATTAAAATAGGCAAAGAGCGCATGTCATTTGATACAGACCTTACATCTGTGCTTTACTGACAGTCATTATTAAAACAAATAGAAAAGGTCTCTTTTTTAGAAGACAAGATGTGTTGCCATGATGTGTTTCCAAAAGCACTGCCTTTGAGTTGGTTTTTTAACTGAAGTTCAGAGGCTGCAGCAGAACTTAGTGACTGTATGGATACATGAGTCCAAATACAAATAATTCTTCAACAAATTCTCTAAAGGAAGAATAGAAAGTTTGGAGCTTTTCTCACTGAATTTAGTTGGTGTTTCATTGTTTCTGGCAACAATTGATACAGGAAATATTTCCCAAACTGTCATCATGAAACTAAAAAATGCAGCCAGAGTAGAAATTTGAACAAATGCCTTCATTGCCCACACACAGAGTGTATGTTGCTAGTAGAGTCTGTATCAAATAAAATGTCTGCCAGCATGGGCATAGGAAAGAATAATCAAAGGGAAAGTGTTTTCTTGTATTTCATGCTTCTCAAAATGCTTTCAAGAGGTGATGCTATTTCTAGGTATGGCTGTTGATTCTGCCAGCTGGAATATAGATTGAAGAATAAGCACTTGTTTAATACATAGTTCTTAAAAAAGAGATGTCAGCATGAACTTTAACACAAACATCTGCTTTTATATCCTGGAATTTCACAGAAGGGATTCACACCTTTGCATGTGGCGGCCAAATATGGGAGCCTGGAAGTGGCAAAACTCCTGTTGCAGCGTCGCGCCTCTCCCGATTCTGCTGGCAAGGTACCGACGAGAAAGGGGAAAAAAAAAAAGCAGCATTTTGGATTCTTATTTAGGAACTGTGTGAAACATGCACAAGAAAGAAGGCTGCAGCTGCTTTCACACGGTTGTGTTGGCTTTGTTACAGTCTCATTCCCCGAAGGGTGTTGGTTACACGTGCTATTTGTGGAGGCTGCACTACCCAGTGTGTGGGTCTTGGGTCCCTCATGGGAGGGTGCGTTGCATGCAGAGACGTTTCTGTGGCTCAGGAAGCTCCGGTTCCGTTAAGCTCTCCAAACTGTAAAAATCTTAACTGGTAAATACGGGGGTAAGGCCCAGTTTCCCCCCATACTGTGGGAATTACTTATCCTGGGGTCTGAGGAGACAGAAACC
>NW_010206812.1:0-455 GCF_000695765.1 Mesitornis unicolor
ACATTCATCTTTATTTAACAGCTAAATTTAAGCATTTGAGTAGCATCAACCTAAAAAATACATTTAAAAAGCCCAAACTGCATTTCCCATCCTTACAATTTCCAGGTAACATGGCTTATTATGTCACGCAGAGATAGCCGAGTGGCATTAAGGCAGTGCTTCCAGAGTGCTTCCCCTTGCTTTGTTTCATGCTGATCTGAGAGGTGGGAAAACCTTGATGGTGGGGAGCAGCAGAGGAGGTTTTGTTCTGTGCTCATCTCCAGCCCATGCAGAAGTTCTTCCACAAAGCTTCTCACCAGCAGAGTTTTTAACAGCCCTTAGTGATATCTGGGACTTGCCTCAGGATTAGAGAGAAGAAAGTAAATTGATCTCATCTTTTAGTCCCCAAGCACAGACTCATATCAGAAAGTCTGGCAAAAATGGATTATGGTCATGTCCTACGGAATTCTGCATGA
>NW_010206813.1:0-228 GCF_000695765.1 Mesitornis unicolor
GGCTGGGGCAGTTACTCCGCGGGCCTCGAGAGGCGCCGCGTACCTCCGTCGCACTGCTCCTTACTGGAAGGGCGCCGCGGCTCTGTGGAAGGAGGTCTAGCTCCCTCAGCCCCACGCACAGCCACCCCTCAACGGGATGTCACTTGCCTTAGGGAAACCGTGCTGGGGGCCCGCTGACAGCCTTGTGGACTGCTGGCAGGGCAGTGACCACAGGAACGAAAGCGCAGC
>NW_010206813.1:464-4035 GCF_000695765.1 Mesitornis unicolor
GGACAGACCTTGCCTTGTTCAGCCGTGGTAAACAAAAGCAGTGCATCTTTGCTGTGGTCTCACTTCACAGTAGAGTGTGTGTTCGTGAAGCCAAAGAAAAAAATGCACTTTTTTTTTTTTAAGCAATGCATGTGTGTGCTGGTTCTGTCCTAGCTGCCAGGATTTATTGCACAATTCTAACCTTGCAAATGGATATTTCTCTGTAACTTATGTGATGAGTTTGTTCCTTATATTCTTGTCCATGCCGAGTAAACATGCTTCATCTGAAAGCTGTCAAACTAGGTTGGCTGTTGACTTGAGACAAGCAAAAACAGAGTTTGACTGTTGACCTGAAGAGTTGGTGAGTTAAGGAAAGAACACCAAAGTCAGAGAACTTGATCTACAAATACTTGCTGTGAAGTCTTTTATCCAGGAGATAAAGGGAGAGCAGAAGTTGATACAGGGAGTAACTAAAAAGCTGTGTAAAAGTTTGATAGGTGATGGATGTGAAAACTACCAACAGACTCATGGTCGTAACTTTCATAGATTTCAGAACAAGCTTTAAGCTGTCGGCAGACAATTCACTACTATCAAAATATTCTTTAATGACAAGTTTATCACTCTTATTTCTACAGTGAAATTTTTTTATTCCTTGTGCAGGAGAAATTAGTATGGCCATGTCATATAACATCATTTTACAGAAAATGCAATCCAGGCCTACTCAGATGTAGAATTTACCTTTGTGCGTATGTTACTTTGCATATTTGGTTTCCTTGAACATACTGTTTAAAGGATACCTGGTCACTTTGAAATAAAGTAATTGACAGTATGTTTTATGCTAGTTTATCTGGTCCTTGATCTCATTGAAAGTTTCTGTGGTATTACATCCTCTGATAATTTGCTTTTCATTTTTAATGTCTCTCGCTTTCCAGGCTGCAGTGTGGAAAACGCACTCACACAAGCATGTACTGCAGTCACTGCAGTTTGCTGAAAACTTGCAAACAGGGAAAGGAAACAAACTGCAAAATAAAAATGTTCTGATGCTTCCCAAATATAATCACCTAATATACCACTGGTATCCAGGCCACTTAAAAGACTGGGAGAGGAGCATACTATGTTTGTTGTGCTCACTCCTCATCTAAGACTCTGCTCATCAGGATCTCTGTGCATAGAACCCTATAAATTCAAAGAATTCTACTGAAATAGATGGGAATTCCTTATATTATTGTATAAACATTTTTTCAGGGTCAGGTTTAGTTGGACCTTCAGAACTTGCCAGACACTTGACTGATAAAGCAGACCATCAGTTGACAAGATTGTGAAAATCTGATCTGTGTTAAGATTCCAAACATTGATGGCTTATCTCATGATACCAGGGTTTTTTACTTTTGTTTGTCTTCCATATTAATTAGTTGAAACACATTGTAGCATAGTGTAGCAAGAAACAATATAATCCTATGAAATCTTCTTTTTCACTAGTCTCTTCAGGTTGTTCATTACTTTCAACAGTGTTTCTGCTAATCTGTTAATTTTTAACAAGTCCTTTCAAAGGCAGTTGCACCCAAAAACTCTCAGCATCCCGGATTTGTGTCTTACTAGCATTTAAGCATCCTCCTTTCATTTTTCTTTGCTAAATGACCATACACAGTCTCCATACATTTGCATGTTAATACACTTGGGTACAAGTGTCAGCTGGTGACACATGGGAACTTACTTTTAAAAGGACTGGAGTATCATTTCTCTGCATCCTGTTTACATGTTTCATTTCACATTTTCACACCATTTCAAACAAATAGGTGTAGGGTGTAGTAACACAGTCATAACCACAGAATCCTAAATTAAACAGGGATGTTAAACACAAAACTTAGTAAACATATCCCCTAATAATGGACAAAATACCACTAATTATACACAAAACATGATTTTTACCAATGTTGTAATAACTTCAGAGTTAGTTTGTATTTCAAAGCAAGTTACAAAACTTGCAGTCTGTGCAAAATTCTTAGTTTTGCTTTCTTGATTACTTCTGTGTTCCGAAATCTGAGATTAGCATACAGAACAGGAAATAGATTTTGTTTCATTTTCATATTCAACCAGCTACAAATCGTAGAAGCAGTTTTGTTGTAGTTACATTAAAAATTCTCATAGTTGGATTTAGATTTATAATTTTCAGCTTAAACGAAAAGCAAAGCACATTCTGTGTTCAGGATGGGGAGATTATTTGCAAAACCTTCACAGATTAGAACAAGGCTAAGGAAGTTATTCAAGTCAAACCTGTGAAGTTAGACTGTGTATCTCACTTTTCCTTCTACTTTTGGAGTAGGATGTAAAATTCTTAATGTTTAAAGATAAGTACGTATGTTGTAATAATTTTTGTCCTTCTCTTTTGTTTTTTTCCTCTGCTTTCTCTCTTTTTTTTTTTTCTCTCAGCCTTAGAGAAAAAACATTTTGGTTAAAAAACCTTGCTTATTCTTTAGAGAATATGACACAAACAACACTCTTGAAACAAAGTTTTTCATTATTTATAGTCATTCCCTGAAACCTATTTCCTTGAGTGAATACCTCCTTCCTGGAGAAGAGGAGAGCATCAAGCACCTGTAAATACACGTTTGTGTATGATTCAGGTCCTGAAAGGGCACACTTCTAATTCATCCACTTTGAAAAATAAAAAAACCCTAGGAAAAAAAGCCATCTCTTGTCTTTGAGGATTCCAGTGGTATGTGTACGTTTGTCCCCTTCTAGACATTCATTTGATAAATGTTCCTCCAAGAGACAGTAGAGAGCACCTAAAAAAATGCTGTACTGCATTTCTGCAAAGACTGCTTTTGGAGCACATACCTAAGAAGGCAAAATGTACTTCCTCAGACACTGAATCCTACCCTAAACACTTCTTGTGAAAGATGCACTTCTTTGACACTATTTTCTCCAAGAGCCTCCTGTGTTCTTGATCAGATACAAAATGCTGTGTCATACAGCAACCCTAGAAGAAAAATAAAAATAAAAAACAAACAACAACAACAAAATTAAAACAGAAAAAAACTGCAAAACCCCAAAATACAAGAACAGGCATCATTTCAATTGTTGAGCAGCAAAAAGCACTCAGACGCAGTAGAAGGACCTCTATAAAACAGAAGAATAAAATGAGGTAGTGCTCCCTCCTATCTCCACAACTGACATACCTCCCCTTCATGGCACTCTCCAGGGGCGAGGTAAGCTGCCACCTTCCAGCAGCTCTTTGGGATTCCCTCCAAGCAGTACAGAGAGAAGACAAGAAGTCCACTTCATTCCCCACTGTGATCTGGAATAACCTGAGAGGTTCTTGATTTGACAGTGGTGTGTGTGCCAGATGTGCAGTGGCAATAAAACTTGGATTAAAAAAACCCAGGACGACAGTGGTATTGCTGTATTGCTTACCTATATTGGTAAGCAGATGAACCACATGTAGCAAATAACATTTTCATCTGTATCTTTCAAACTGAGTTATTCTGGTTTTGTTGGTTTCAGTAGTTTCTGTTGTTTTTTCTGCAAATAAAGTTTAAGTAATTATTTTATTTAGTCTTCAATGAAGCTGATTGCCTTATGTGAACAGGAA
>NW_010206813.1:4066-15859 GCF_000695765.1 Mesitornis unicolor
CCTATCTGCACACTGCACGAGGCTTTATTAAATGTTCCAAGCTTTTAAACCTTCTCATCCTTGTGCCTTGGCACAGGTTGATGTGGATCTCATCTGGAGATGGAGTAAATTCATTTCTTGCCAAGCTAGTTGAGTCACAGCTGAGCAGCAGCATGGGATTTCCTTTTAAGGAACATGTGCCTTTCTCCCATTATAGTGTAAAACCCAGCATGCAGCCAAGAATTATGTAGCTGGAAAAAGCAGGCAGGCAAGTTAGTGCAAGCAATTGTCTTAACTGTCACTAAACTTTAAAATACGGTCCACTGATGGGAAAGGGCTTGGTATAAAATGGCATTATAGGCAACCACAAATTTACTGTCACTCTGTGACTTCTCAGGGTCTTTTGCCTAGTGTCAGAGTGAACAGATATGTATGCTAGCATCATTCAGTGAGGAAAAGAATAAGAAAAGTCTGAGGTTCTCCTTCCTTAACAAAATCTGCTAACAGAATGAAACAACGCAAAATTAATGAAACTGCAGCCTGAGTTGGAGGAGAACCTTGAAGTGTAGACGTGGCAAACCTTAGTTTGCAGTGTTTGCCAGTGGCTCTGCAGTCAAAACTCCTGGTGACTGCAATACAGATGCTTATGGAGTCCATCAGTATAGGTCTCCATTGAGTTACACTTTATTTCATAACAAAATTTGCTTGCTTAGGTTTTGTTTTGTTGTGTTTTCTCCCAAGAATTTAGAACATCTTTAGAGCAGGATATCCTCTGTGTTTAGCTGGTGCCTAAACAAAATGATACGTTATTTCATAGGGGCTTTTAGTTATACTGTTATACAAATTGAATATATTTATATTCATACTAAAGAGGAGCTAAAGTTGGGCCTTCCTGGGTCTACCTATTATCAGGAAAATAGACTATAATTTATTTTTTTTTAATTATTTTTAAATGCCTTGGGAGTGGGGAAGTCTACTAACTTGAAAACCTCTTGTAACAAATTTTGGAGGGACCAGGGCTTGTTTGCTTTTTCCCTTTTGAAAAATCTAAGCAAAATCACCTCAGCCTGTCTTACATTAGTCAAACATGGGAAAAAGCCTGCTTCCCTTGCAAATGAATACATACACAAACTAATATTTCTGCTCTCAGCCTTGGAGTTTCCAAACATTTAGAGGGAATCAGAAATTGACCAGAAGTATTCTAAAGCAAAATTAAATGTTTCCAGCTCAGGTTCATGTAAATACCTTCTCCAGGACTTCATCCTGTGCAGTGTTCAGAACTGCATAATGACCATGGTGGACATGGCATCAGTTTGTGGGAAGTTTGTTATTTGAAATAGATATTTTCACTTGAACAGGTATTAGAATTTTTTCTTATGTTTCAAGATATCTGTGGACATTTAGATGGAAACCTCTGTTAAGGATTTTTCAAAATAAGTTTTCTAGAAGTTAAGTATGTACTGATTAATGAGATCTGATTTTAAATGTGATGAACTGCAGCTCTGTCAAGGCGCTTTTGATTTGCATTGTTATGGAAAGTTAACCTTCTTGAACTTGTTTGGCAGCACTTATCTATCTGTGAAAGTCAGGAAGCTTCAAAAGTTAATGTCTATGTAAATTCATTTAAGTCTGTAATTTCTTATCCTGTCGGTTTCTTATATTATTATTTAATCTGTTAATGTAATTTAATCTGCTTTAGGCAGCGTGACAGGATATCAGTGTGATACAGCTAGAAATTGAAAGGACAAAAGACAATAGAACTGAGTAACTAAATCCCTTTAGGGTCAACTGTTGAAATTTGGGAATTTCCTTACTGGAGAGCTTAACCTTAATGATATTTTTTAATTATTTTTTTTGTATTTTTATGTATGATTAAGATACAATTACTAGGCTACTTGAATGCAATACGGAAATTAATGTCATAAAACTGAACCAAGTTTATCTTGTACATTTTCCAAAGTGCCTACTGTATTCAAATCATTCACTAGAGACCTTGAAGAGCAAGAACCTTTAATACACACACAAATATATTAACAAGAACCTTCTCTGAACTGTTTCTAAAATTGCTTACCATACATTCAAAATGAAACATTTAAATTTTTGTAGTTATTTTTTCCACTTGGTACTTAATACTACATCTTAGTGTTAGATAGTGAAGCAAAGACACTGAGTCTCACTTTAGTTTACACTCAGTTTTACTTCTTATTGATAGTACAAAGTAATAGCAAGTTGTGTTTTGATTCACAGTCTTGGAAAAGAATGAGCAGAGTTTAATTACCAGAATTTAATTTTAGAGTTTAATTACCAGAGTTTAAAATCAGAAACATTCCAGCCTGTAATAAAATTATTAAAATATGTATTGTGCTAATTTTTCAGAAGTACTAAGTAACTATTACTCAAATGCCAGTCAGTATGAGATGCTTTGCTTTATCAATATTTCTGAAAAAGTAAGTTAATTCAGGAAGCATCTAGATATCAATGTTGATATCAAATGTTCACAGTGGCAAAACTGTAACACCAAAACATCTTTGATTAAAAATAAATTTTAAAGTATTTTAGCATAGCTGGTTTGGTTTTTAATCTTTTGGCCAATTTCAGTTAAAATTAGCAGAAACACAGGGGTTTCACAAAGAAGGAAGTTTCCCTGTCTGGATTCAAAAAGGTACCCTCCTAGGTACCTGTGCAAACCAGCTCAGAAGCACTTCTTACAAAGGGAGAGGTCTATTCTACAGGCCACCACCTGGGTAACACTTCTTTAACTAATTCATGGTGGGGTCAGACTCGACTCTACGTTATTTTCATTAACTAGTAACTTTCACTGTTGCTCTGGAATTACCTTGGTACAAACAGCATCAAACCTGTGTCAGTCACTCTTCTTTTTCTCCTCTTTTTGAACACTAGTCACATTGGTTAGGTCTTTTCTTTGTAATGAAAGCATTAAATCAAATGCAGCTGTTTTCATTTCCCATTTCAAAAAAAAATGGCACCCAGCAACTATTACGTTTAAAAACATTGGTTCTTCATTCCGCTTTTTGTAGCATAAGGGAAATAAACCACATATCAGAGCTCTCAGAAAGAGTATTTCAAGATCTTGAAATAACTTCCACAAACTCCTTTTCTTGGAGGAGGAAGATTTTTAGATAAGCAGTTCCAGCAAGTGTTCCCTAACACTGAGTCAAACATGCAAAATAAAGCCTGAAAGTTCTCCAGTAGGCAAAGGCATGTGTATCACCAGCTATCGTGCTTCCTAACCTGCCTTCTGTGGGATTATAGAAATATTGCTGAGGTCGTTGTATATGAGACAGAAACAGTAATTAACTCCATTTGGTCCTTGCAAGGAGTGGCTTCAAAATATGTCATTCCCAAAGTAAATTTCATGTGAAAGGCTAAACCAATTAGAAGTGTTTACCTAATTGCTTGAAAGAGTACAACTACTTTTTGTCCACAGAAATGAAGGAAAGCTATTTTTAATTGTTTCTGCTAAATGCCCTATCCAGTGCCAAACACTGTTGAATCTGGCACTTGCAGGGCCAGGGAAGCCACAAGAATGCGCTGCAGCCCTGGTGTCACCTCTGACACAACCAGACCTGGGGTCAAACCTGGTCCTCTGAGATAAGCCATGTGAGTCCATCCCTCCCAGTTTTTAATGTCGTCTTCTTCCTCTGCTGCTACACAGTTGAGTCAGCCATAGGTGGAAAGCCTAGACCTACCAGCAAATCCAGCTGAAGATATTTTTGGTCAGCAGAAATTGTGAAAATGGGAGCCAGTTTGTGTAGAAGAGATGCTGCAGTGGGCAGCAGACATTAATATTCTACTGATCTACAGATGGGCTACAGTTCAGTAAGTGGCAGAGGAAGCAAGCTAAAAAAAATGCAGAGGATGTTGATTTTACTTGGAACTGCTACTTTTCTGCTTCCCCCCAAAAATGAAACTAGCAAATTATGGCACACACACAGCTTGCCGACCTTAGTAGTTGTCTAACATCTGCAGTAACACCAGCAGGAGTCATAATAATGGTGGGTGAGATACAACTGCTGAAACCTTTAGCATTTCCATTTCTTGGTTTGTTATATGAGCTAGTGCTGCAAAAATATTCTGGCAAGGATTGTGATTTTTTAATTCCCTATAAAATGTTAGTGGGATAAAGAACAGTATTTTAAAATAGTTTTAAATAGCAGTAGTAGCAGTGGTAGACACTTTATATAATGATACACAGTCAGGGCTTTCAGGAGTGGAAGGGTAATGAGAGAAAAACCCACAACACTAGGTCTGCTTCTTTAACAGAGGGTCCTAAAAGAATACAATCAGCTTCCTAAGAGTGGAGCTGTATGTCAAGGTTTGCTCTTGTGCAACTCATAGCCCCAGGACTTTATAAGAACATATGCATTGTCCATTTAGTAGGACAAAGTGCCACCAGTTTTAAAGCAGCCCGTACATTTTAATACCAAGCAGCAAGAATTTTTGATTTTGAGTGCTAGGAGATAGTTTGCTTTCTTGGTCCACTTTAAAACTCAAGAGGATTCAGCTAGAAAACCATTACTTTTTCCCCTGTGTGTCAGATAAGGCTTTTTGATCCCAAAGCAGAAATCTTTTTCCTTTGAGGTCTTCTATGTGTTACTCATGAGGTGGAAACATATTGGATCCCACAGAGCTCTCTAGCACTGTAAGAAACAGGAGCTGAAATCTGACCAAGTTAAATAAGTACTTGTTTTTAAACAGCATGATTAAATGCTAGAACAAATTCACAAAACTGTGTAATGGAAACACCATGTCTGTGTTTTCCTGGTGAAGACTGAAGGCCCTTCTGAAAACGGTAATTTCACTTGAAGGAAAAGGAATGTACTAACATACAGAAGGACAGAGTCTGTGTAATTAGCAATGCCTTTTGGTCCTGAACTTCTTGACTTCAAGTTGGCAAGGCTTCAAGGAGACCTGCAATGGAAGAGATGAGGACAGTGCTTTGTTTCCACAGCACTAGGGTACATTTAGTTTGAAGGGCTCCAACGTATCTGTTCACTTTTCCCTTTTATAAACCCTGGATGAGAGTCCGTGCAGTGAGGCAGATCAGTGTGACTGCTGGGCAAAAGAGAGGGAAGTTGTGGGGTGAGTGGCCAGGGAGACAGCCTGCAGAAAAATCCATGTACATGCCAGGAAATAGAGAAGGGAAATGATCCAGCAACTCAGAACCCCACAGCAGCATGGTGGGGGCTGTTTTTCCAGCTTCTACCATGGAGGAAAGGCCATGGACCTAACAGGAGGAGGGAGAACAGAACAGCAGAGAAAGGGATGTAACTGAAGAAATCTTTCTCAAGTAAAACTAGCAGGGTTTAATCTTTACAATAATCTAATGTAGACAAAGTAATCCATACAAATCCTTGTACAAAACAAAACAGAAAAGAACCAGAATAAGAGCAAAAATAAGTCAGGGAGATTTGGGCTTGTAGAGCCACAACATGCTTATAGCCCACATAAGGTAAGGGAAGTAGTAGGGACATGGTTTAGTGGTGGACTTGGAAGTGCTAGGTTAATGGTTGGACCCAATGATCTCAAAGGTCTTTCCCAACCTAAACAATTCTATGAGTTTATAATTCTATGAAATGTCCGCACAGACCTGTTTATAAGAGTCTTGATACAAATGAGTCACTTCATTCTTCTGTATGACAGGCACAAAGGCAGTTTTCCATAACACAGACTTTGGAACAGAAGATTAAAATCCATAAAGCCAAGAATTTAATCACATGAATGCAAACAATACACCTTTTTATACTCATATGCCTATCACTTGGCAAAACCAATTCAAACAGTTCATTAATTAATAGCATTGTTTTTGCCTGAGGAAGACATAAGGCAGAGGAAATAAATGAGAGATTTTACTGAAATATGGAAAGGTGTGAAAACAGAAGTTTCTGTCAAGATCTCTCATAGCAGCTCTTTCTTTGAAAGGTGAGTCACTGAAGAAAATGCCATGAACATAAGCATAGTTAAGTTTTTACTCTGTTTCAGTCAGGCAAGTGAGGATTTTCATTATTTTCTGCACTTTCCTTACAATGTCTCAACAGCTATTCAGCAATTTCTGACCAAATTTCTCTTTTCTGTGGAAAACTGTGGGGCTGCGGAGGGAAAAGGAGGGTAACAGGATCCTGTAATATTCATCTGCTTGGCTATTAGTTACACCCTCTTTTCATGAACATTTCATACCGTAAATTTCAAGGCTTAATAACCATCTGCCTACAAATGCTTGTTCAACTCTGCAAGCTGAAACAGATGTTCATTCTTTACTTGTACTTTGAAACTGAAAATTAAGAAGAAAAACTGTTTAGGCAGCTGCCACATTCTTCCTGTGACAAGGCCAGCCCCAGATGGTGTAGCTTTAGATTAGCCTACCCCTACCCCTTCCATCACTCTCCTATCCCTTCCATCAACCTCTTGTTGAGCAAGAAGCTGTTAAGGAGCTCGCGAGTTGCGTAAGAGCCTGTTCTTCTAAAATGTTCTACCTACCATGGAAAAAGCCTGATCCTTTCAAATCAGCTCTTCTTCACTTTGAATCTGTACATCATTACCTAGAAAAGACTAGAACAAGATCTTGACACTGTTCCAAGCGAAAACTCACAACCAACATTAAAAGTGAAGCATGAGGAAACAGTATTTTTATTAACCCGACAAACACATTTCCAAAAGGAACAGGAATAACATTTTCTAGCTGTCTTATTGAGCCCTGATTTATGGAGCATGTTTTCTTTGAAAGTACATTGCACACATTATTTAAGTCACAAAGAACAAGGTGAAAAGAGTGGATAGTACACTTGTGGTATAAATTATGAAGTGGATTTTTACATACAGTGCTCAGAAACATTCTGCAGTAGAAACCCTTTCCCACAGACACATTCTCAATCTACAGATGTGTTTCAGAATACATACACTTAAACAAATCTCTCAGGAAGCCTTACTGAATCAGGCATGCTTTGAATACAGACACACAGACAAGCCATAATGTTTTTCTTTTTTTAATTTTTTTTCATGTTGGTGATGTTAAAAAAAAAGAGAAGAGTCAAAACTTATGCATGCTTTGATCTAGACTGAGCTTGCAGATGTGTATTATTTTATACCTAATCAAAACTACATTTCCAGGCACATTGTCTGCCCTGATGGTGCTCAGAGATGAACACTTAGAATCAGTCCTATGTGTAGACACAGAATGTATCTACATTCATCACTGGCTAGAGCAACAGTTTTTATTATCCATGGAGACAATTCAGGATTGGCAAAGGTGTAAGTAACTTTCAAGGAACAGAGTGGTTGCAGGATAGAAGCAAGGTAAGGAGGGGTAAGGTGTGTTCTCCAATGGTGTGACTTTCAATGCAGCCTGCAAACACAGGTGCCCTACTGAGCCTGTCACATTTTGTATAAATGGGATGTGTCACTGACTTGATCACTGGAATCAAGTCCTTAATCCTACTAGCTCATCTATAGTTAAGCACGGGGTACCTCACATGGATCAGTCTGCACAAGGATCCTACCAATTTTCATGGACTCACTGTTAGAGCGGTATCAATCTTTGTTGTTTTAGCAGCACAGTGGGGCTGCCAGGGAAGTATGGCCAAACCGATACTGAGAGGAGCAGGGCGAGTGTGGATCATCTGGCAGACAGGCAGCACGAAGGCAGATGTACAGAGACACAAGCCCACCCCCGGGGTGCTCAAAGGACCCCACTCAACAGCTGCACCGTTGTGCAGGGGGAGTTGCCAGCAGCTCCTGGCCACTTCACTGGGCTCCCAGCCACCGCTCAGTCTCATGCAAGAAGTTGCTTTTGGCCATTGTTTTCTTGTGTTTATATCTTTGATCAATACCAGTTTTTAATAAAACATTTTCTCCATGGATCTCCTTATTGCTACCTCCACAAACACAGTTGTTTCTATACTCTGTAGTACACAGGGAATATAGGTCTGGGCAGTCTTTGTGGGGTGTATATATAATGATCTTACTGTTCTGGGAGCAAGATTAGCACTCACACCTAACATCCACTGCTACAGATATACTGCAAATCATCCTAACAAATCTGCCTGAAAACAATGTCACAACTTAACTTGATCTAGGACAAGTGCTCTTTGGACATTGTGATGCTCTGACGCAGCGCATGACACATACAATGCTGTCACTGCAGAGTTCAACCCACACACTCTCTTCCCTGCAGGACTTTCTGTCTTTTTACCCCTCCCACTGAAAACACATAATAGGTATTTTTCAGAGCTTGTCTGAAGGGTTTGGGGAGCTTCAGAATACAAACACAGTCTCCATAGGAGTATGGTGAATGCTTCCACTTTATTGTGAAACACAGGCATATTTATATACTACAGAGGAATACATGCGGCATAATATTATTGGTTCAACTATTCACATAACGCCTCTTATAATGATTGGCTAGTTATATTGCTAACAGCACGCTTTGGTTTTTGCAAGCCTTGCGGTTTCTCTATATCTTTGCTTTCGTTTTCTTTCTCACTGTCTCTTTGTTACCTATTTCCTCAGTTCGGAACCTTCCTTTGATACTTAGTTTCTCATTCCCCAACCGTCCTTTCTCAAAGCCTGGATTGTTCACAATACCCCACATTGCAACATGCCCTTGTTGCTCAAGAAACTCCTCTACACTCAGCCGTGCCGCTCCTAGATCAGACATAAGCGAAACTGTACATATCCCACAGCAATGAACTTTTATGACAGAGCTTATCAAGACTCAAGCAGCAACTGTGAAAGATACCCCTTTCACCTTTTTCTGTTACTTAGAGTTGCCCTGACGCAGCTGCATGTCTCACTTGGTATTCCCTAGGATCAAGACTAAACAGAAGTGCTTTTTTCAGACATAGAAAATAAAAGTGTGGAGATGGCCATGCAATATAAAAAAATTGGAAACTCATAGGCAAAATTATGCCTCCTGAAAACTGGTACTTTTCTTTGTCTCTTTTTCATCCTGTTGCTGTCTCAAGAGCATGACTGAAAAAATGAGGAAGTGAATATCAGAGCTTGCAAGCAGCAGTATTATGCCTCAGTGGCTTCAAACAAAATCCGTTTGATTCATAATATCACCTGTGGGGAATGGGAAGAAGAGAGAGGATCTACGCTCTGGCAGTAACATAATCACCATTCTGAAAATGCTACCCAAGACAGCCATGTACTGACTGTTCTGGCCTAGCTAACTTACCAATCCTGTGTGCTTCCCCAGGCAGTTTCTGCACTGGCTTTTAGCCATACACCTTCAGCAAAGTGCACTGGCTTGGACTGAAGCAGTTTCACCTTCATAATAATCTCTGCTACTCCAGAACCTGTCCTTCAGCAAGCTAACATGAATTTTCTGATGTAACCACAGAAGGCACAGTCAAGTTACCATCATATCTTAGAAATAGTAGGGAGTTTGACAACAGGTATTACAAAAGTGGAAGCAGGCGCAAGGTAAAGGCACAGTTTGCAAATACTTTTTGCATCACCACTGCAGCAGCCTTTCCTGTTAGGCAAGTTTAAAGGAAGAGGTTTGCCATTTGATGAGATGTTCTGATAAGCTGTTCTCCAAACTAGTTCTCTGTGCATTGAGCTTCACGCTCTCCCTGTATGTTAACATTATTGCAACTAAAATGCATGTTACAAAATACTTCTATTAACTAGTCCCCTGCCACACTTGTACCTCCTCGTGGTCCAGCCTTAAAGCCTTCTGTAAGCAGAAATATTTCCAGTCACAGGAGGAGGGTATTATCAGAGCTGTTCACCCAAAGGGATTAACTAAATTTGCCAATAGATAGCTCAGAGTACAGGATTATTCACATACAGCTAATCAGTTCAAATTCAAGCCATCTGAGTATTAAATCTGCCATGATGGACTGAGATGAAAGATGCATCTCCTAGTAACTAGCATCCTTACCATGAAGTCTGTGGCTACAGAGAGTAATGTGTCTTCACCAAAAATTAATTTCCTATGTCCAGCTCTAAAATTGAACTATGTCACTGACTGTGGGATCAAGTTCACTTCAAAACTGGTGTTAATTGCTGTTCTGCCTATAAACAAAGAGCAAATCCTACAAATGAGTAGGATTTCCTAATAAGCACTTCTCACAGAGTGTGAGGGTCAAACAATTTAAAGAAAGCTCTTACCTAAAACCTCCCCTGGAATTGTTTCTGTTTTTCTAGAACTGATAGTCTCTGGACTATTCCTTTCTTATATGTATCTTTTTAACTGTAAAGCAACAAGCCATTCTGAGTCGTAACAAGCATAGTCCTGTAGAGCTATGAAATCTGCAGCAGGACTAAGGGTTATCAGGCTAACTTTCACACTGAGGTTCAGTTAAGCATGGGTAATTTTATGACATAATTAGTCTACTGCTAAAGAATCTGCTACCTGGGCAACACATTGCCCTTTCAATGTCTGGTGCAACTGGAACATTCAGAAAAGTTGTCACAGCTTCACAGTTAAGAGCTTTAAATGTTTAAAGATAATAAAACTTTTGATTTTTGGAGTTGTGACAATACTTCAAATTTGTTACTTAGGCCACTTTTGGAAATCTGAGCTGTGCTACAAACTTGTACCTTCAATTAGTGTTAAGATTTATATTTTTATTCTAGTGGCTATTAATCTCAGCTTGTGCGTTTCACCTCTTGGATCAGTAGCTTCCTGTATTTAGGGTAATTTTAATTTGGAGAGTTTCTAGCTTTTTCATTGGATACATGACAGTGGGAAGCAAGGTAAGAAATTCTTCCTTGTCCACAATACTTTTTCCTAATGTAACTTGAAATAAAAATGAACAGTCAAAGATTTTTGTTTCACATCCTATTGTTTTATTTAGAGCTTCCTTAGCTGCAAATCAAATTTTGGAAAGTTAGTAAATTGTAAGAAGGGCCTCACCCTCTCCCTTCCTCCACCCTGGCAACTCCCAAAGCTTTTTATGTTCTTTTTATGTATCAGTTCAAAATAGCCATTTATCTTTTGAAGTGCCATCTTATAGAACTCGGGAAATGTTTTTGGGGGTTTTTTGGTTGTTATTTGTTTTGTTTGAAAGGAAAATAAAGCCCTTTTTTTGGAAAAAATACTTTATTTTTCCAAAACACATTTAGGCAGATTACATCAAGAACAAAGTACAGTACAAAAATGACTCACACAGCCTGCAATAGTTAATAAAACACTAATCAAATATCTAACTTTTTGTCAAAGTCCTTTTGAGCCCAATATACATTTGCATATTACAGAGGTAATGCCCACTTTACAGTGCCATCAGATAAAATCTGTAAGACCATTATAACACAGTCACTAGTACTTGCTCTCTATATATACCAGCTTTTGACATGGTTTTATTTTACTCCAGACACACTGAGTGCTGTTTGAAGTCAAGCATACATTTCTTTCCTTCTGTCAGGAGTTCAGCACTAACTTCAGCAGGTTCCCCTGGAATCTACCAAAAGCCCTTCTTGGGCAAATATTTATATCCCAGTAGAAACTTTTTGCACCTGTCAGTCCAAGTAGTGCCCACAAACCATTATTCTCTCTTTCAAAAGGAAGCAGCTGCACAAAATCTGATGGTACAAACTGAATGTATTTCTCTCCCTCAAAGCCTACACAGCTTTTCCTTTTTTTTTTTTGCTACCTTTCACAACTAATTGTGAACAGCAATGTGTGGCATGCCAAACAAAGAGAATACATGTGACAAGTCAAAAACTGTCGAGGAGATTTTTCCTTCTATGCCTGAGGCTAAAACAAGTCAGTATAGGCTGTGATCTCTTCTACAGTATTCTAATATTAAGAAAAATTAAAAGACATATTTTTCATCCACTGAAACT
>NW_010206813.1:15870-17837 GCF_000695765.1 Mesitornis unicolor
GCAGGAATGAAGCATTTGTCAAATTCTGTACACATGCAATGTCTCAAAAAAATTTGTCATACCTTTACTTTTATTTTCATGTCAATATTGTCTCTCCAATTACCTCAATAATCTAATGCTTCTGTTGTGATCATTTGTTTTGCACTGCAAAGCTTGCTTTGGGCAATCCTGTTTTCCCTCTCTGTCTAAACCTTTTGGAAAAAGCTGAGTGAAGTCTGCAGATACACAAAATTAGAGCACCCCCTGCATTAAGGCTTGAGAGCACAGTGACATAAGAGGCACTTGTGTCCCACGCAGTGGAATAGAGTGCAAAGAGTCCTAAGCCAGCTGAGACTCCAGCCAGTCTTTCCATGCAGCATGGCATTGCATTTATAAACAGCACAGGTCTAAAGAGCTTAAAGTCAAATCTATTGTTTACATGCAGCAAGCTTGGGTACCTCTGCACCGAAACCGTCACCGGTTTCCCTGTGCCAGAACAGGCACAGAGAAAGGCAGGTTTTATCAGTTCTTAGCAGTGTTTTCTGTCACCTCATTTAATGAAGTCTGCAGATGTTTCTTATCTTATTGTTTTGCTAAGGTTGGAAAATCCAATGCCAACACACGTCATTAAGACTTTCTCCCCACCCATGTGCTCTTCCTCAGGGGTCTTTGTTTCAATTTTAAACATGATCTGGAAGAAGCTTCTCAGGTGTCGCAGAAACTCAATTCTGAGGGAGAGAAAACAACAGAATTTAAGAAACAAAACAGAAGGTGCATTAGCAGTATGTATTAATGCTAATTCCAGCAATAAGCATAGTTTACAGAACATGAAAATATTGCTTAGTACAGAGAAACAAGCCTACAGGCTTCAAACATTGATCTCACTTGTATTGTAGAAGTGGCTAGTGACACCTATTGAAACCACTGCACTCTGGACGAGCAGAGAGAAGGAATGCCTGGTAACACAGCCAGACCAAATGGTGAGGGAAGCAGAAAGAAAGGAGAAAGATGTTGCCAGCCAAGGTCACTTAACTAATCATGCTGACTCTTGATCAGGGCCATACGAACCCCACACTAATCTGTGGTAATCCTTCCCCCTCTTCCCCCAGTGTTTAAAGCAGAAATAAAAGATAAACAGGGACATACAAAAGGTTGGTCTTAGGTTCATAGTTTAAGAAGAGAGACATTGGATTCTAAAGCATGTCTTTGATTTGTATTACTAACTTGTCCACTTCTTAGTTAAATGTTTCACTAGAATCACATTCAGACTTAGAATTCTTCCTGTTTTCTCTCCTCATTTTCAGGGGAAAAAAAAAAAGTAATCTTCCTTTCATCATTTTGGAATGAGAGGCACAAAGAGACTAAACAGAACTCCTGAACACCCACTGACAGAGGGTGACTGACGGGGTAAATAACTGAAAAGTATATAAAAAGAACAAAAACAGTCAAGAAAACACGCCCATTGGCTTCCTCAAAACACTGAACAAGCAATTACACCAAAAGGCTACAAATGTAACATGTGTAATTGTTCCTGCCAGAAGTCTGGTCTCTTCCAATCATGGCCACACGCAAGTCTGCGGTCTTGAACTAAGGTTTAATTTCCTGAAGCAATTGGTATGTGCCCTTCTTAGATTAAGTTTAACCTTTAAAGAAAGGGAATGTGCACATCCAGACCACAAATTTGTTTGGCTGGCAATCTGGAAAAAGCCTCTGCTCTGCATGCTGAGAGCATAATTGCAAACTAATCACACTTACATCACTACAACAAATCAAGATAAATTACCCACAAAATGGGAAGCATGAGACCAAGAGGACAGAACTGTCTGCACTGCAATGTCATGAGGCCTCTGAAAGCCTTCTTGTAGCTCCTATTCACAAAATTTGCAAATAAGCACAGTGAAAGTCGCAAAAGCAAGAACTACTTTATCCTCTTCAGCTGGGCATGCTGCTGCTGCTCTCGAGTATGTGCGTGGGGAGTGGAGGGAAAG
>NW_010206813.1:17868-27900 GCF_000695765.1 Mesitornis unicolor
AGACAAAGAAAGGCTGCTGCTACCTACACTGGTCTGTGCTTAGCAAGATCCGAGAGCTAGCGCTGAGGCAATCAGCTGAACACCTCTGCAGAGTGAATGTGGGCATATGGCTCCCCTAACACCTTTCTGCTTCAGCTTTCTGGGCTGGGAACTGGCCTCAGTGCAGACATCTCTCTCATCTCTCAAATGGATTAACAGCTGAAAGAAAGAACTGAAAAGTGCTTTTTCTTCCATGCTTCCCCAATGCTTCTGGTTGCTGCTGTAATAGGCAAATGGGCTTATGCTGGCACAAATGCATCAGTAAAACTACCAGGCAACAAGCCCTGTACCTGCCTCCTCCTTAGCTGGGTCCTCTCCCAGAGCTCTAGCAGCGTGACAAGAAACCAGCCAAGCCCAAAACAGCAGGAACTGCATGCTGACCTGCAAGGAGGGCACAGAATAAACTGTACAAATACCAGAGCCAGTGTGGAGCTGGAAGCCCAGGGAAAAATCCTGAAAGCTGATCAGCAAACTCTGCAACATGTTGGCAGGATACAGTTCAGTCCATACCTCTATTTGCACTACCGTGTTTCTCTACCACCTCTCCCTTTTGAATAAAGGCAGAGTGAGAAAAAGACCTAGCTTCTTTGCCACAGCCCCCAGGCACACAGGAAAGGTTCACGGGAGTGGGAGCGAAGGCAAGGCTGCCCAGGAATGTCGGGGAGCATCTGGGAGCAGCAAGAGGCCAGCTCTGTCTTGCAGCTGAAGAAGCACAGATGGTAAGAGCCCTGGAAAAAGGGAAAAAGAGGACGGAAAGGCAGGGGTATGTAACAGAAATGCAGCAGATCATGGGTTTTTATGTGTTTAAGGCTGATGTGGGTTGCATATAGATAGGAAGGTTTGCACCTCAAATAGCGACAGCTGCACTGCACATACAGACTGGAGGACTGAGCGAAGGTGTGAGAGATATAGAGAAGTTTCACTTATGCCAGAAGTTTAGACTGTGTGTTCAGGCAAGAACAAGGCAGAGCCGGGCACTTTCCCTTAGGCCCAGGAACTGCTATGAGGCCCACTCAAGACTTTCCTCAGGGCTAGCTGCTTTCAAGTAAGAGTAAAAAGTCTGTGTATCTAAGTGCTATATTTTCCCAGAAGCCTGCTGAGTGACACTAAAAGGCACACAACAACTTCTCACATTTTAGCTCGCTGTCAGGGCAATGTGACCAACTTGCAGCCCAGTGTGAGAGAAGACCTGTGCACCAGCTGTGCCTTCTTGGTTTAACTACCCTGAGAACAGTGCAGGGGACAGCGAAGCACCGCCAGTGGCCCCGGGACTGCTCCTCAGCGTCCCACGGGCCCCCCCCTGGCCATTGCCCTGCGGGGACAACCGGTGGAGAGCAAGGCGTGACCTGCAGCCGCCGGATGTGGTCTGCGGCCGGACATGAAGGCCGCCAGGGGCCGCCACGCTCCAAGGAGGCCTCGGCTCTGGCCCCAGCCCCGATCCGACAGAGTGGGCAGGCTGCGGGGAGGACGGAGCCACGGAGACAGGCCGCGGGGCTGGGTGCGGGAGGGGACGGGCACCGCCGGCCCCGGGAAAGGCTTGGGGGGCAACTGAAAGCAGCAGCCCGGCCGGGCAGAGGCGCCCTGCCCGAGACAGCCTCACCTCAGGGGCTGTGCCTCTCTGCGTCCCCAGGGATTTGATTACCAGATGAGGTAATCCAGGTGGCCACAAACCAAGTAATCTTTTAGGACTGGTGTCCTCAGCACCACTTAGGACAGCCCTGCTCATGATGTCGCCCTGCCCTGCCCAACCTCATGCCATTAGCAGGGGCAAAGGATGTCTCCCGTGGAAATACACAAATCTGGGAGACATTTCCTCATTCTGATGGACTGTATGCCAAAGAACCATACCCCCACACAGTGCTCTCATCTGCTAGCTGGACTGCCACATTCATGATACATGGCCCTAGACAAGGAAGCCAATCTAAAGTAACATGGCTTATAAACAGCTTGGGATGCTGCAGGGTGAAAGTGTTAAAAAGAGATGTCACAGTCACAATAAATTTACTTCAAAAGCCTGTGAATTTGATGATTTGCTTGGGAGCCAAATTTCCCAGCCCTTTATAAGCTCTTAGGACTGATGAGTCAGATTCTCACAGAATCAGATTTTATGATCTCATGTGACACAGCCTGCTTCAGGATGCCTGCTCCTGACCCTCATCCCTGCCACGTGCTCCTAGCTTGGAAGAAGTCATGACCCCCTCATTTGAAATCAGCCTGCTTACAAAATAAACTAGGGCACTTGGGTGATTTTCTTAACATCAGAAAGACTGGACAATGACAAGTGATTGGTTTGTTTCACATGCTTAGCTGTGCACTTCAAACACTGCTATCTACTCTTTGTAAGCCTTTCACATAGACAGATACTAGATACTTTACAGGGGATTACTTTATCACTGCGCAATGGGAGGCTTCCCTGTCTTCCCCTTAAAATCTGATTAATGTTGTTTTCAAGATATCTGGGGTTGAGAATAGCAGTTAGGCAATTTCTAGCTCTCATGTGATGGCACCACCATTCTTCAGTTATCACAGTACTGTACCTTTCACGTATACAGCACCGGTACCATGATAACCGAAAAAGGACAGTTCATAGTCATATTATTTGATGCCATTGTCAGATAAACAACCCTCCCTCCACTAGAGCAAAGGAAAACTGCTCAGTTTCTGGGAGTAACCGTGATCTACTCAATCACTTGTCAGTTTGGTAGAGTAATGGAAAGTTTTGATACTGGATGCCCTTTCCCTAACCTGTGTGTTGCAAGGAGCAATGCAAAAAAATTTAGTCTTTTTCTGTCCTCTGAATCACTACCAGCCACAGACAAAGCTTTAATAAGAACTGAGAATGAAAGACTAGACAGAAGTCTGCTGCCCAATACGGCTAAGGTTTTGGGGTTGCACATAGCCTTATGAACTGAACTCTTAAGCTGTTTTCTATGAACAATCATAGCTTTAGCATTTGGCTAGCCATCTGAAGCATGCTATTTAATGCCACAGCTACAGACAGATTACTAGGAAAACACAGTAGCGTACGCTAGGCAACAAAAAGCAAACTGAAGCACACATACAATCCAGGACCAAGAATGAAGAAGAAACCCCATCTCTGCAATTCCCAGAACAAGGAATAATATAGGGAACAATCGTCTAACATGTAGAAATAAATACTAGGTAACACTACCTGCCTCATTTGAAGATGGGTACAAGTTGTTCTATTCATAGCCACAGGCAAAGTCTTCCATATACAAAAACAGCTGTGCAGTAAAACTAGCAAATTAAACAAGACTGGTTAATTAAACTGAACAGAATTACTTACGTGTATGGAGACAGAGGTCCTAACAGGACTTTGGAAACATCTCGTTGTCCAAGGGTCATGAGGAGCAGAGCAAGGCTCTGATTTGTTGAATCTACACAGCCTCCCTGCAAAGCAAAATGTTTTAATAATTAATCTCTGTACAAACCAGAAACTGGGATGGGAGAACAGTAACAAAGATAAAGATACACTTAAAAGGCTGAATTACTGCTCCAAATTTTCAAGGGCCAAAAAGATAAAAATCTAGATTTTGTAACAATGACAAATTAATCTCACATGGCAGGCTGGGAAAGGAACAGAACTAAAATAAAACCCAGTAAAAAAGTCACATTAAAGATCCCTCCCATCTCTCCCAACCTGTTCTATTCTAACATCACAGAGCGTAAGCACTGAAGAATTTCTTTGCAGTAAACTGAAAATAGGTATTATAGTTTATGAGCATTTGAAGACACAATGAATTGCAGCACTTTATAACTCTAAAAAGTTACATGCGGACAAATAGTTCAGCATTAGCAGGCGCAAAACAGCAAGTTAAAAGTTGTTTTGCACACAACACCTAAGCCTTTGCTGCTAACTTTTGTGGTTTTACATTGTAAAGCATTTTTCCCCCATATGGGGAGATTATTTTTTTATTGCCATGCCAAAGAGCCACGCATTAAATTCTGTACTCTCGTACATATTTGACTGTATTAAGTCATATATGCATGGTAAATAATTTTGTATGTGGAATGTGTTAACTATGATGCATACATACATTAGAATTGGAAGGTTTTGTTTACAAAGCTTGAAAGTTAATTAAAAAGGATACTTTCAGTCAAGACTGCTGTAGAGAGAATTTACAAACTATGACTAGGCAAACACATTGAAAATAGAAAGAATACCTGGCATAACATTATTATGGACTGTCATCACATTCATCCCGATCAGCAGCCACTTGAAATCTGTTAACAGTTTCCTGCTGGATCAGACCTAATGCTAAGCCCTCTGAATATGCTCTCTGGAGAGCGCAATACTAAAAATTCATCCTTTTAAAACCAAATTCTCTAATGAGGTAAGCTGATAGTTACCTTTGTGTAACCTGCCATCATTTTAAGAAGTAACACTATCCAAAAGGGAGGGGCAAAATAAATTTTGGACTGCATAAATTAGGAAAACACAATGATGTGACAACCTTGGCACATGTACTCAGTCAGAGGGCAGAGGGAGGACCTTTCTCACGAGAGTTTCCAAAGGTTTGATTTTCAAGATGGCCTTGCTTCAGTGTGACAAGTCCCAGCTCCATACTTCTCAAAAAAGCCTCTGCACTTCATGCAATGAATGATACACAACAATGAAGGGAACATCTTTGTTACATTCACTGCCATGACCTAATTCTCAGCAACATGCTCCTACAGCAACCCTTGCCCTTCCGACTGTGTGAACCTGCCATGCCAAAGTGAAGTTCATGCACTCAACCTAATGCCCTCTATGAGACTGATAAAAATTGTGCTTTATCTTGAGCGAACAGGGGACCTGCAGAATTTGCTGGTGTGACCTATAGCCACAGCTCTCATCAGTATTTGCCAACCTGAGACATGTACAAGAAGCAGATGAGAGTTTGGAACGGAGTATTCCTGACACAGGATTTTCTGTATTTATAGTTCAGTTAATAGTTCAAAATGCTCTTTTATCACTTGGATGAAAACTTTAATTTTCTGAGCTTGTTTTTGATTTTCTAAAGCTGAAAACATCATAAAACATCTATTTTTACGACCAAACTTATACAAAAGATTCAATCAGCATGGAAACAACCATGCTGTAAACAATATAGCAGAACATGATGCACCCATCACATCCGAGATGCTTACATAAGCTCTCTTGCTGCAGTGAGTCAGTTGTCCCCACTATTGTTGTGCATTACCAATGTACTGTCATGCCCATTCCCACATAGGCAGTTGCCAGATAGAGAAACTAAGTTATCTATCTGAAATCTAATGATGACAGGACAGTAACTCCTGCCAAATGAAGGACACGCCACTCCCAAGGAGGCCAACTTTTTTCTCAATCCACCTGCCACTTACTCAAGAGCCCAAAATCAAAACCAACTCTCCCAAGAGAAATGGAATGGGCAAAGTCAGAGACAAAGTACTGACATTTGTTTCAAAATAGCTGTCACTCATTACCATCCTAGGATGCAGCTTCTAGTCTGAATTAATTCAGTTTATGGCAGTTTCTCCATTATTGTTTCCATTAACAACAGAGCCAGATTCAGCTGGATGTGACAACTGGAGACAGAGATCACTTAAAATCCAATCCATTTTGAATTGTTGTTATACAAATACCACATTTGACAAGTATATAGAAATTACTGCAACTCTGGGTATTGTACAACAGTGTTTCGAAGAGGATTATTATTCTGAGCTTGACACCAGCTTTGATTTAGTCTCGGTGATATTTTGGCATATACACAATTTCCTCCCTTACCTGTGTGGTACATACTTGCATGCCTCAGTAATTTGTTATGTGAAGTGCAGAGGGTTTGTTTTGTTGTTTTGTTTTTTTTTTTCCCAGAAGAACGGAGCAGAGCATTGTCACACTGAAGTAAGGCCATCTTGAAAATCAAGCCTTCAGAGAAATGCTTCCCTCACTTTAGCTGTAGTTACATAAAACAGCCTTACACCTCCTGCCTCTCTAAGCCCCCCTAACAAAACCTTTCTTAATTAAAGGTCTCAAATAGGTACTGCATCCTCCCCTATTTCTCGGGATCACAAGGAATCAAAAGGAACATTCAATCATTTTCCAGTTCTTCCAGGCCTTTCCATTCTGCCAATCACCTGTGTATAAAGCTCCCATAACTGATGCCTCTCAAAGACAAGAGAAAAATCCTTATTGGCCTTCTACAATTAAGCTTAGGTAAGAACTGCATATGGATTTGTAAAGACAATGCTAACCAGTCACCCCATCCCCCTCCTTCAGGGCCACTGTAATCAGCACTGTGCCACTTATTATCAGTCAGTTAGCTCCAACTTCCATCAACAAATATACATAAAAAAGCTCCACTGATTCCGAGAATCATACAACCTCTTTCATTTCTTTTTGAAGGCTCAGTAAAAGGAACCATTTAGCACTTAACATAGCAAGACTCAAATCCTTAGATTTCCTAGGTGGTAAAGTTCACATAACAGCAAGCATTAAGCAAGCACTTTCAAAGGTATCCCTGGGCCCCTTTAAACAGTAATGAACTCCAGCAGATTTGTGGGTGACCCCGACAGCTAAAACCCTTCTACAGAGAATTATCTCCAGTGCTCCCAGGATGCCCTTCTTTGGGCAGCCCTCCCTGGCTCCTGCAGGACAGTACCTACAGGCAAAGACACAGATGGAGAAACAGTCTCATAAAGAGAGAATCTAAACACAGGGAGACAAATTTTCCCTTGAGTCCTGCATTCAGTGACTAGCTGGTATAAAGAGAGTAGGACTTAAAGAGCGCCTCTTCACAGCAACCTATTCTTGCTCCACGCTTTCACAAATTTTTACTGTTTCACTAGACATCTTATCTAGGCAAAGAATTTTTCTAAAAGTATCTTCAAATTAAAAAAAATATAGCATGCTTTGCAACATGTTTATATATCCTTTCCAGGATCAACAGTAGGTCAAACTGACCTAAACTTAAAAAAATAAAATAAAATCTATGAGAAAGCCCAACTTTCCAAATTCCTGGCTAGCGCTGTGTGAGCATGTGTGTCACACATAAATTCAAGTGTGTATTCTGAAAACTACAGAACAAAACCCACCATACTGCCTACGACAGAGAGAG
Source organism: Mesitornis unicolor (assembly GCF_000695765.1). NCBI lineage: Eukaryota > Metazoa > Chordata > Aves > Mesitornithiformes > Mesitornithidae > Mesitornis > Mesitornis unicolor. The sequence goes on from NW_010206813.1 coordinate 25,005, forward strand.
CAGAGAATTCTCAAATACTGAATAAGGACTGAGCACTCCAGTGGATAAGCAACACAGTAGCCAAAAATGCTAACAAACAAGAACTTCTCCTCCATGAGCTGCTGCAGTGGAGGACTACAACCAGTCCATACACTGCTCAGCACTGCAGAGTGCCACTGGTACCATAGCAGGCCACAGCTGTCACATCTTCACTCATACAGAATCTGATCTTCAAAGACACTGAAACCTCATGGCCTACCACTTTATCACCACTTTTCCTCCTCAAATGCTTTTTTTCCTGTTGTCCTGAGATCCTCACTATCCTGGTGCTTTGCAGAATTTGACTCATCATGTTCAAATGGCTGCAGCACACTATAGCAGAAAATTACCTGGTTCAGGACTTTCCAGCCCTCTTCATTTCAGAAGTTCTCTGAAGAATCACAGAATCACAGAATCACAGAATCACAGAACGTTAGGGACTGGAAGGGACCTCAAAAGATCATCTAGTCCAATCCCCCTGCTGGAGCAGGAACACCTAGATGAGGTTGCACAGGAAGGCGTCCAGGCGGGTTTTGAATGTCTCCAGAGAAGGAGACTCCACAACCTCTCTGGGCAGCCTGTTCCAGTGCTCTGTCACCCTCACTGAGAAGAAGTTTCTTCTCAAATTTAAGTGGAACCTCCTGTGTTCCAGCTTGTGCCCATTACCTCTTGTCCTATCATTGTTTGTCACCGAGAAGAGCCTGGCTCCATCCTCGTGACACTCACCCTTTAAATATTTATAAACATGAATGAGGTCTCCCCTCAGTCTCCTCAGAAGATCCTTCCTCAGAAGGTATAATATCTGGACAAATTCTCACTAGTTTCAATCTGTGAAGTGCTGGATGGTTTTCAAAGGAAAAAAATACCTATCGCTGCTAATAAAAGTACATAGAAAGTGGATTTTTGATTCCTCCAATCCCATGACTACCTGAAGATGTTTTCCAGGAGGTTTACACAAAGCAAATACACCAAATTTTACTGGGTTTTTTTCCTGGGGGTAGGGGGCAAGCTCAAAGATTTTACAATTCACCCCTCAAATAAAAATAACTATGTGTCACTACATAATTGTAGAAACAGACACATGTTTCAGTCACTAGTTGTGACTGCATTCACTATGCATGCTGGACTTTCAAACTCGAGGAGTCTGGACTGTATCCAGGAAGTATATTTGTTTGTGGCCTTTCTGTGAGATAGGAACCTTGGGTTAGAAAGGGAAAGACCTCCAGCAACATGGTACGTATAACGAATAAACAGAGAAAATATTAATGGAAGAGCAGAGAAAGGAAAAGTTAACATAGGCACAGGTGAACAATCTACTACAGGCATGGATGTGATTTATGAGGTTAAGGGGTATTTTTATAATTTGCTACATTACCTAATACAGAATCTCATTAATTGCATTTTTAATACTTTGCAAAGTCTTATCAGGTTATTCCAGTTCAGAGCAATTACTTCTTTAAAAACAGTGAGTACAATTTGTAGATGACTGCCTTCTAAAGGCCAAATGTGTTTCATCAGCTACTTAGCCTCAACATTTGTGGAGATACACCACAAAAGCAGGTAGGTTCTTTGATAAATCAGAAACTCACTATGATGCTAATTGCCAAATAATTTGTAAGATTGAAAGCTGCTCGTTCACTGAAAATCTCACTACAAATGAAAAACATTTTCATAATTAAAAAAATAACACTGCAGAAGACTGTGATGCACTTAAGATTCCCATGCAAACACTGTCCTAACACCTTTCCAACAAACCAGTCAGCCAATTCCTCATACAACCAACAGATTTCAGCACATTTGACTTTGTCGTCATCACCACAAAGTGGCCAGCATTAAGGCTAACTGCTTTTTTTCCCCTTCTCCTTCCTCATATGTTCTGCCACTAATAATGTCCCATTCTAACCACTAGTTTAAAAGCACTGACTCTATTTCCCCTCCAAGTTATTATTCATAAAGTGAATAATAGCCCACGTGAAACCACCTGAATTCTGTTGCAGACAGAAAGCAACAAAAGAAAAATATTTCACTACTACAACTTATAGAAACATCTCTTGGACATGGGAAATAATATGGCCCGGTAAGTCATTACACTGTTAATTGAACCATCCAAATCCACTCCTTACCTGGATGAAGAAGACACTGGCAGTATCAGATCATTTCTCTATTTGGATCTGACCCCATCTGAGGGTGCCCCTAAACCACCTCTTCCTTTACCAATATATCATCACCTTCTTCCCCTACAGCTATACACACAAAACATACTGGCCACTTACCCTGTAGACCTCCTCAAGCAACAGCTTAGCACAATTCTGGCCAAGTTCCTCGGGAACCACAGCTGCTCCCTGTCCCTGAGGGTTTGAGGCTAGCTCAGCACTGAGAATAGTGCCATTGATAGTTTCTGCAGTAAGGCACATGCCAAAACCTGGCGATCTGAAAGAAAGAGAGAAAATGTTTTTGATTTAAGGACAAAAATCGAGTAATAAGCCAAGAACTACTTCCAGTCAACCTCTTCCTCAGGTCACAGACAGCTCTTCTCACAGGACAATACAGGGAATCTGGACGTGCTGACAAATTTCATGTTCTATACATTTGATTCACCCTGGAAAAAACATTAACAACAGTATTTCAAAGTTAGACGGAGTTCTTCTTGCCCCAAACCCACTCTGCTGGCTACTCCTTGCCCGAACTCTTTAAAAAGGAAAAAAGGAAAGAGAAAAAAAATTAAAACATTTAAACTTCAGAAATACCCTCTACTTAAAAAAAATTAGTATCCTTCACATTTATTTAATTAATGGCTGATGAACTTTTCAAAGGTATCTGGAGTTTCCTCTCTGCAACATTTAAAACCAAACCTTCTTCAGGGACTGAGCTCTTTCCC
>NW_010206813.1:27912-32685 GCF_000695765.1 Mesitornis unicolor
TCCCTGGAAGCTTCACTATTTAGCAAGATTAGACCATAGCCATGGCACCAAGCAGGAGAATTTAAAAAAATATAAAAGTTTGATCCACATTACTTGTATTTCTAATTGTTTCTTTTTGCTTTCAGTTCAATACTATCCAAATCATTACAACCATGTAAGAATTATGAACACATGATTTGAACAAACAAACAATTTTATTTTCCAAAGAGCTTAGGATCCTACAAAATGCTATTTTGAGAGTTAAGAAACACTTTTGCTACAGAAAAGCCATTGATGGCTGAGCACAGCTCACTGAGAAATCAGAAAGTTGTAAGGAAGGAAAAAAAATTACAAGTTCCTCTTATTTATAGGCTCTAGAAGAGCACCAATAGTTTGCCATTCAAAATAAAGGCAACTTAACTTTACTCCACATACAGGATTTCACACAGTTCTAGACTCACTCTGCCTCCACCACTCAAACTTCTTAATTAAAAAGAGCACCACTGACCCAAAACTGTAAGGAATGTCACCAACATCAACAAAGCCCAAACACCAATACACACACACACACACACACACACTCTCAGTACCAGAAAAACAACAATTGCTCTAAAGGCATTTTAGTAGGGTGGGAACCAAACTATATCAGTGGTTCCCACCCATATTTAACTGCCTGCGCTTGCTGAGCAACACAGAAGGCATGTTAAAGATGTTCCTCTAATCTCCTCTCTCTGAAAGAGAGGGAGCGCTAAACAGCAAGACAAGAACAGTGTCAAAGATGTTATTTTTTGGACAAGTATCCTTTAATAACTATGTTCCCTGGCAGATTTTGTTAGTGTTTAGTAGCATGTGGCAATCTGCCTAAATAAAAATTAAGATAATCCAGTGCCTCATGTATGTGCAAACAGTATTAGAAAGTATCTGCACGGACAAACTTTTTTGCTGCAAACGCGCAAAGCAGAACCAGGAAATTTTTGTTTAAAGATACATTATAGGTGGCAGAAGATGCTCAAATAATGCTTTTCCTGAAGCTTTTGGCACCAGTGAAGGCCTATAGCTCAACGCTTTATTCAACGCTGAAATTCGGGCTTGTTTTGGTTTGGGCACAGATGGGCTGAACTAGTCCTTGCTGATCTCACTCATCTTCAGAGGCAACACTGGAAACAATGAGGCATACTGTCATTCCTTGTCCTGCTAAGACACACACACCCGCCCCACCAGGTAATAGAAAAAGATTCACCAAAGTGACACAATCAGGGACACTGCAGTCGTACTGGCACCACACTATGGTGAATGTGACAGCACAGCGGCATCAGAAAGCCACATGCACCAGCAAGGTGGAGAGGGATTCAGTTTCTCCTCCAATGCTATTATTTATCCCTCTGCATGGGCTACCCATGTCAGCAGTAAATGAAATGCTGCTGCCCCACTTCATTTGACTTTTTCACATTACAGACAGATAAGAAACAAAATAGGACGCCAAAACCACACAGCTCCCAAAAAAGTTTTCACAATTCTGATCACTGTTAATGGTCTGGAGTCACATGACTTACTAAACTTGGATAGTAACTATGGTAAAGGATTGGAAAAGAGGAAAAATCTCTAAAAGTGGGTCAAAAATTTTTACATTTGTAAACTTGCAAACCTAACATTTTTTTTTAAATATTACCTCAAAGAAAACAGAAACAGTTAACAGAAAATGTGCCTGCTTCAATTTGAGCATACGGACAAAAGACAAACAAATTAGCTGTCCAGATCATCTTCAACCACAAAAAGTGACAGGACGACAGCAAAGCTCACAGATATCAGTAAAAGTGTCTGAATTGCACCCATCACTTCTGTGTTCTGCTGGCAAACAAAACCTGTGGAAGTACAGTAAATTAATGTCTCAGTTTTCCAGTACTCACTGGTGAAAGGCCACTCCTTGAGCTGTTGATGTATGTTTATGTTATGGTAAAGCAGAAAGACAACTCATTGTCACGGTTTATACAGTTGCTCTATCACTCAATGCCTCCTCCCAACCCAGGGAGGGGGGTCGGGAAAAGGAAAGGAGATTCGTGGGTTGAAACAGAAATATATTTAATAAAATGAAGTAATAATAATAAACAACAACTAATACTAATAACTCAGCCAATATTGTGGGGGAGTAGGCCTCAGGGCTAGGACAGTAAATAAGTCTCTCTCGAGATGTCAGCCATAGAAGAGGGAGCAGGAGGTAGAGGAAGAGGCAGAGCAGAAGGAATAAGGGCTGTCTCCAGCAAGCTCCCCCATTTATAGTGAATGTGACACTTATGGTATGAATGGCATTAACTGGTCAGCTTGGGGTTGACTCCCCTAGGTTACTACTCTCCCCAGCCTTTGCATCTGTTTATCTCAAGACCACTGAATACCTTGAGCACTATGGCAACCTGCATGTCAGTCCTAACTGAAACCTTTAACAAAGTTTTATCACTTTGTCCCCTGAAATCACTGAAATAGTGTTGCAGTCCTTACAAAAGTGCAGTTTTCCTCAACAGAAAACTTATTCTATAATTCTGTCCACAAAACTAGGACACCCCTACAGCTCAAGCCCTTTCAAAAACAGTTTGCTCCCATCCTTAATACTACCATTTCCATCAGAAGATGTACAGTCAAGTTTGAATGTTGGTTTTCACAACATACCATGGCATCTCTGATCTTAATCTCACTTCAAAGCAACAAGTTTAAAACTGAAGGGAGCTCAAGTTGCTTTTAGTGGCAGTACCAATTTATTATATTCCCTGCTTATGAAAATGCACAACTTCTATCCTCCTTGTACTACCAAGTAAAACTAACATATCTAATGAATAATTCAATTCTTCCCCTGTGAGGAACACTTATTTCAAGTCAGCAGAATAGAAGATCATGGTCTAAAACTCAGTAAAATTACAGATCAGAATACCCTAGCAGTTGAACAAATGCAGAATTACATTATCATCCCCTGTGAATACTGGATACTCACTTTCCAGAGCTGATCCCCTTCATATGATCTGTGTAGATATAAATGTCTGGGAGGAACTTATTCAGGATGCTCCTTGCAGATTCCACCATTCTGTTTGCCATCTGTGGTGACACTCTGACAGAGTACCTAAGTTTCCAAGCTAAGGAATTCATAGTGGTCTCAGAGGAAATTTAAACCAGACTACAAAAGCAACCAAGAGGTCCCAATGCACTACTTTGGAAAATGTGGTTTTGTCCTATACACTGTGGTTTTGTCCATGAGCACTGGTCCATTTTCCTGTACTTAGAGAAGCACATGTGCCAAGTGCTTTCTACAGTCTTTTCACTGATATAACTTGAAGTGAGGTACACAAAACATGTGCAGCAGAACAGCTTATTATAACTAGGTAAACATCTATCTTAAAAATGTCCTTCAGTAATTTTAAATTGCTGTTCTGTCATTCTGTGCTATCTCACAATGGAGAAAGTCCTGCATGCTCTGCTCTTCATATACTATTAAAAGACGGTGATGGGTACAACTTCTCTAGATTAGCAGCACAAAATCCTGATTTTCTGTTTCTATCAGGAAGAAACTGGGTAGATTAAATTAAAGACAACTGTTGTAACAAAAGAAGAAAATAATTTTAAAAACCTAAAAAGAATATATCTTTGCTCTCTTCAACTATTTAGCAGTGCTGTGAGGCTACCAAGTTCACTGATTCCCTGGTCACTCAGCATCTGAAGGTAACGGTTCCAGGAAAGAAGAAATGACCACCTTCCTGCTCACCCCAACCCACCTCCTCACAGTACACAAGAGATGAACTGCCTTTGTGCCCTTTTACTCAGGTGCTGCTTCAGTGAAACTCCCAGGTCTTCAAATGTTCAGAGCACATCATGCTCCAAATTCCATCCCAACTATAATGCAAACTCATGCTTTGCACATTTAACCACCCATCCATGCCTTCATGCACATAGCAATGCAGAGAAACACTCTCAAACCTCCCAGCTGGCAGAAGCTGATTTCCTTTTCTACAAATTCCTATTGCATTCTCTTGTGGAGCAGGTAAACCAAAGGCTATAAGATCTAAAGGGGAAAACCAGTAAATAATCATCATCATAATCATCAGAAAATTGATGGTATTGCACAGTTGGTGCACTCAGTATTTTGGATGACTATAAAAGGTTGCTGCAACACAAGCTCCCCAGCTGTGAGGAAGCAAATTTGCTCAGCTGAATCTTGACAAGACAAAAATGCACATATAAAAGACCTAAGCACTTACCCTTCCAGATGTTTTGTTTTATACTGGCTTGAAGGACCACTTAATGGCTAGGCTAAAATAAGGCTGCCTCTCACTGCACTTACTAAAGGCAAACCTTTATGTCTGAGAAAAAGCCCAGCAAAACCTAAAGGAAAGTGGAAGTTCAAACACATGTAGTTTACATACATCAGTCAAATCCAGCCAACGTGGCCCAGAATGGTGCTGTGTATTAACGTCAATTTAGAAAGATGGCACTAAGGCCACGATCACTGCTTCCTCCTTCACACAGAAACAAGACAAAACTACTTACTACAGCATAGTAGGGGCATAAGGAAATTACTTTCTTCATGGAAGGACCATGACAAACACCACCAAAAGCATGAGCTGCCTCCTTTTTATTCTACAGCGTATTTAGCCAGTAAAATTGCTCTCACTTGGCAGTGCTGCACTCATGCAAATGTTGCAGTTGGAAAAAGACGTCAAAGCATTCTGTTTGCACATGCAATTATGATGTAAGCCATAAAGTAAAGGGAAGAACAGGCTGCAAGTCTGCACCTCTATAGCAGGAAACCTGTCC
>NW_010206813.1:32697-40674 GCF_000695765.1 Mesitornis unicolor
TCAAAGCCAGACCATGTCTGAGACTCTCATCACAATTAATTAATTAAACAATTAATTGTGATTAAACTAAACTACAGTTGGCCAATGCTCAAAAGCGAGCAGGAGCTCATGAAATACAACCTTTAGTGTACCTTGCTTGTAAGGAATTTCTGTCTTCCTCCTACAGTGACAGCAGATTCATGACAGATACCATGCAAAAAACAGAAGAGAAAAATAGAGAAAAAGAAGCCCAAAACCATTAACTAGATGTGCAGTTCTGTTTGCAAAAGTGAGGACTTCACAGTAATATTCCGTGCCCTTATCTTTGTGCAGAAACAAAACCTTTTCCACTTCCATCTCCAATGGTACTAATGCAGGTGAAGAGCTAACAAACTTCTTTTCATGACACAACAAAAACCTCAGCTCGCATGTGTGCAACAAAGTGTAAACCGAGCTAAGGTTTAAGTTTCCGTCTAACATACTGCTAGACTCATTAACAGCCAAGATGCCACTACTAGATTTACACACAAGGTCAGATTCCTTTCAGTGCTGCTACATTATGTGATGAAAGGTATTTTAACATTTTCTTGCTATTGAAAATTCTAAATAGTGCTGCTCATTTAAAATTTATTCACTTGTCTACTGATGCTTTTTGAACAGCACTGTTCTGTCTGAACATTGCAGTTTTGAGACATGGTCCTGAAATCTGGTTGTGTGATCCCTCTGCGTAATGTCACCCTGTGCTGGATACATGCTCAGCAACTTGAGTGCGCTTCTGCAACTTCAAGTTGGGAGACTTATTTTTTTAAGGCAATCTCATAAAAGAAGAAAAAACAAGCAAAAAAGGATACGCAGTTCCTCTGATGCGCTTGATTTTGCCAGGGTCTGTGAACTGAATAGGCTGCAAGACCTTTCTCACTGGGCAAGCAAATAGTATCTCTCCACCCCCTTTGGGAGGCATTCCTCTCCGGTTGATCTAGAAACAATGGAGGAAAAAAGCAGGTTAGTAAAGAGCACACAGAATGTGCTTACACACTCAAAATTTATAGCTTTTATTTCACATATAATAAGTTGCTATCAGTAGGGGTATTATGTGAACAAGATCAAGAAAAAGCGATCCTAAAGACAGAGACAGATTTTGCACCAATCCTGTAAGCAAAAATCTGTTTCTGTTTTCCTTCCCTCTCACAAATACAATAGGTCATGGCTTTTCAATCCAAAACAAAAAAAAACCAACCTACAAAAAAATGAACATATTTACCAGAAAGGCAACCTTGGCTTAAGACTGGTCTCTAATAGCAAATCTGTACCTCACTGCCCAAGAAAGTCTGCAAGTGTTTGTTGCTTAATATGTATATGGGGCACTGGAATGCATTCATTCCCATAAACAGGCCTGGCCAGCCCAACCCTGTCTCACTGCCCCAGCCAATGTCCACAAAGACGGGGATGGGACAAGCGCCTGTGGGTGGGTCTGGCTCAGGGGGCTCATGGCTGGGCAGGGCAGGGCTGTGGGGAGCTGAAGACTGGCCCTGCTGCAGGGTTGCTGAAGCAGGGGCTGACAGTCCCAGGGCGATGACATGGGGTCCTGCGCCACAGGCAGAGTAGGGGGAGTCACCTGGGGGTAGCTTGGCAGAGCAAGCAAAGATGAGTTTCGCAGCGCTCTTAACTTTGAAAGGATATAGTTTCTCCAACCTGAAAAATCCCTATTCTACCTCCAAATTTATTTGGCCTGTGAAAAGTGAGGTCTTTAAAGAAAAGTTTCTTTCCTGTATTTTCCAAACTGGAAGTAAACCTCAATCACCCACACACAGATACAGCTCCTGTAGCAGTGAAGGAGGCAAAAGATTCTGCTATGATTCCCTGGCCCTGAGCATAGGTTAAGAAGAAAGCGGAAGGAAAAAGAAATTAAATGAACTGAAGAGGAACAAGACAGACAGAAGAAAGGTTTCTTAGTTTGCAGAGATCTCAGAGACTAAGAGAACTCACTATTTTCTCCTTACTCTCGCCACCAATAGCTTTTTCATCTCTCTTCTACCACATCCTCAATCACTGTGTGGCTGGAATGTCATATAAAACATGCCAAGAACAAAAGGCAATTTTAGAAATGTGTGTAGCTACAAATAGGTATCTGCTAGACAAATACCAGCAGCAAGCACACAGCTTGTGAAGCAGTGCAAAATTATCCTTTCAACATGTGCTAGAAAAGAAAGGAACAACTTTTCTTACCTTGATTTCCAGACTTTCACCATAAATTCCAAACTTCTTCAGCAAGGGTAGTGCTGTTGCCTTAAGGACATCAACCTACAGAATACAGAATTTAAAAAGAAAACTCTTTATTGGATGTTACAAAAGTCAGCAATTTTAAAATAATTGCATTATGAGGTGCCTATCAAAGACAAGGCTTCTCCATACTAGGTATTCCATGGAAAGATGTGGGAATGCAGCACAGAGAGCTTCGGCTCCTCTTAGACTACCACAGTATCTAATTACTCAAAAAATTTGCTAGAACTAATTAGTAGGAGATGGAATTTCCTATTCTGTATTTCTTCCTCAGGCTGATTTTTAAGTCTGTTATGGTTCAGCTAAAAAAACCTCTCCTAAAAAGGCAGGCTGAGAGAGCTGGGATTGTTCAGTCTGGAGAAGGCCCTGGGGAGACCTTATAGCAGCCTCCCAGTACTTCAATGAGTGCTACAAGAAAGCTGGAGAGGGACTTTTTACATGGGGGCAATGGCTTTAGACTCTAAGAGGTATTAGGAAGAAAATATTCACTATGAAGAGTGGTGAGACACTGGCACAGGTTGCCCAGAGAAGCTGTGGATGCCCCCTCCCTGGAAGTGTTCAAGGCATGGCTGGACAGGGATTTGAGCATGGCAGGGGGTTGGAACTAAATGATCTTTAAGGTCCCTTCCAACCCAAAGCATTCTATGATTCATCATAGATTTACAACCTCATCCTTCTGTCAAGAACTTCTTTTCACCTCTTTCTGAGAAACAGAAGCTTTTAGGTAAATTCTGCTGAAACAGAGGAATCTGAAGTGGGTGACACATCATCCATGCTCCCTTTGAGTCAGACACTCACTACATCCAGGTGTGAGCAAGATTCTCCTTGCCATTCCTCTTCCTAATTGCTGAGCTAAGACAACAGCAAGTGTCATCTTCTTCCCTCTGCTGAAACTTCAGCACCATTGCCAAAAGTAACAAAAATAACTTTGCAGTGCAACAGCACAAGGAGTTACTGAAGACAAGCAGCTTGGGAGACAGGACCAGGACAGCAGGACCAAAGAGGAACTGAATTCAGGTAATGGAAACAGGCATGCAGTAGACAGCAGTTGAGGAGGCAGAAAAAAAACCACCCTCCTTCCCATGCCTTCAGCCAGAATCCACAATTCTTGAGTCTCATTCTCTTTGCTTTGCAGAGAGTGCAAGACACTGATGAAGCAGGAGCACATACCTCATCTACGAAGCTGTGAACAACCTGTTAAAGCTACCTAAGTAGCTACAAGTATATGCTGCAGCTCTCATTCTTCAGATCCTGCTGGCCAACACACTTCCTTTCTTACAGAGAGGCATTTGGTGTTGTCTTTAATGGTAGTATCAATATTTGAATGTCTCCATTTAAAAAACCCCAACTAAGTAAATTATTCATGTTTTATTTTTATTTATTTTCTATAAAGATTTATTTTCTATTTTTATTTTTATTTATTTTCAGCCAGGTTACCTTAATTTGGCCCCTCAGTAGTATTCATTAATCACACAAATTTGGTTTTTAGAGCAAAACCCTTTACTAACATGCATGTGCACAAACATGAGTACCACTGGCAGATGTCTCAAGAAGCTGAACTGGTTCATATTAAAGTTACACAACACTTCTTCCTCTTTCTTATGAAACAAAATATACCAGTAAAAAAGAAAAGCTTCACTGCATAGGCTGAGAACTCCCTTTCGCTCCTCCATTTCTACTTTTGCAATTCCTTGGACCTAAGTCTGTATCTCTGGAGAAAGCATGTTATGCCAGCATTAGGAAGCTGGACCAATTCTGAGTCTGGTTTGTCTGTCTCCAAAAATTTCAAGACTTGTCATAGTTTTAGCCCTCAAAAAAATTCCTGGCATAATACTTATCAGGTACCAGACAGACACACTATGAAAGACTGTTCCAAACTTGCAGCCTAAAAATCAGCAGTATTTGAAGAAGTGGAGAAGGCTGTTCTGCCCAGCAGATGAGTGGGAGCTCAGGCAGGATAGGTTACGTAGTTCACTGGAAATCACAAGACAGTAGCAGAACTGAGACCTAACACCATATATTCTAGTATCTTGTCTGCACTCAGCCATACAGCCATCCTTCAGCTCCTCTTGAAGGACAGTTATTCTATCCCCAGAGCAGACAACACAAGTTGTACCAAAGCAAATGCATCGTACAACCCAGGGTGTACCTCACCACAAACGCCAACAACTTGCTAAGACCCACAGACACTGCTTGTGCACAAAGTAGTGTAAATACAAACCATTTTCCTTGAAAGAAATATACAACCAGAAGAAAAAGAAAAGGAACTTTTAGTGGTTTGCAGAATCCTTTAGCTAGTGCAAAGCTGCAAAAAAATCCAGACACAGGGCCCTACAGCACATGAATACCTAGAAAGGGGGCAAGCATTAGCTGGCCTGCGTAGTTCTTAGTACTGCACAGAAGACCATTTGTCCCTGTCATACATACAGTGTTGTTTTGGGGACAAGGACCTAGACTCAGCGTTAAGGTGAAAGAGTGAAACCAGAGTTTAGCAAGTTTAAAAAAAATAAAAGAAAAAAAAGAAAAGTCAGTAGGAAAAACTTCTTGTTTTCCTGGGATTACAGACAATTGCTGAATTTTGATTAACACTGAAGATTATTGCCCCAAGCCAAAACTTCATATGCTAGTCTCATGCCAGCATGAAAGTAATTTCAGTTGAAAGTCCCATGGTATAGCTGTAAAAAAACTTCAATACTTACAAACCCAAGCATTAAGAACAATTATTCTAAAACTAGTTTACTGCAGCACTACACATCTGTCAGAATAACAACATGTAAAGGAAGAAAGGAAAATAAGAGCTCAAAAAGGCACTTCACAAAGACACCCCATTGCACACATATCTACTCTCTACACAGAGAAACCTGAAACTACCTCAACTCTATATGCCAGTCCCACATGGCTGGCCCCATAAGCTGTCCACAGTCAGGTCTCATCAGTGGTCGTGCAGAAAAACATAATGCAAATGCAGGCTGCAGTGAACAATTCAGGTTGGTATTCCAAAGCCACATCTCTTCATGACAAGTGCAAGCAAAGTAGTATCCCTCTCACTCATTTAGGATGCATCAGTCACACACCATAATCACCACAGTCCAACCTGGAGCAAATGCAAATTACCCTGCATTTCAGTGGCCACAGCACTCATTCAGAATGGTGCCAGGTGTCCAAGAGCTTTGGAGGGCTATTAACATATATAAACAAATGCTAATGTAAACACTCCAGGAACTCAGCATGACCTGTGCCTCACTGAAGTCACCTTAAGCCTTTCCTTCCACAAGCCACCCTTTAGTAATGCCCTTCCTCTCGCCTGGACCACTTCCACTCTGCCCACAGCAGGAGATCTGGCAAAGAGTAACCCCAAACCCACAACACAACAATCACATCCAACAGGTACTTTTGCATCTCTTTAAAAGCTAAGCTCACTGCTGAGAGCAGTTTTCAGAAAGCACCACGGGTCAGCCTAGCTGCTCCCTGCTGCCATGAGGGAAAGGCCCTGCTTCTCTGGCTGCACACAGCTTCCCACTGCTTACCTTGTGGATGCCCCTGTAGGAAAACACAGGGGCATAGCTCTCTGCCATTTTGCCAGTTAGTTGAACTGGCTTAAAGAAGGCTCTGAAAAATGTCCAGGGTATTGGAGTACACAGGACTGTGTGGCTGAAAGCAGGAGATACGGAGGGAGGATGGCCAGGACTACCCCCTCCTTTCAAGCACAGAAAGTGTGCTAAAGGATCATATGTGTTTGTGTGTGTGTACATATATATTTTCACATACACATATGTGAATTTGTACGTTAATCTGCAGATGACAGATGCTGAATATACTCATGCAAGGATACATCCCACAGAGTTCATCTAGCTCCACAATAAAGATATGCATTTAGAAAACATGATATCCCTTTTACTAATAAAACCAATAAAAATTCTCCAAAGCAGATGAGCGGGTGCCTTGCCTATTATACCTATGATGTTGAGATGGAGAGGTTCTTACACAAAGAGCAGCAGGGAAAATTCCTTGCCCATTTTAAACTACCCACAATGCATTTACATTTGCCTTTCACCATTTTCCTTTGAAAGACAGATAGATAGACAAATTTAAGCATTCCTTCTTCAGCAAGTGTAAGTATCAAATGTTCACCCAGTTTCTAAACACCTTCTGTGTACTGAAAAATAAAATCCCAAATCAATTTAAAACAAAGTTTCCATTTACTGAGACACTTATAGTAGCATTTAAACTTGTGCTTTTATTCTCAGTAACCTACAGAGCCATATGCTATTCAAAACATCTTGTCAACTCCTTGAAGTAGTTTACTGTTGTGCACCAGGTTTAATGTTTACTCAGGCAAGTTAAACAGACATTAACCAGGATTAAACCAGTTTTAGGAATTGGTATTCAGTTATCACCACTTAAAAAGTTACTACACACAAGCTGTGTCACAGTAGCTACAGCTCTCAACAGCACAATCAACTCAAGATACAATTCAAGATATAAATCCTTAGCATGCACATATCTGTTTTATTTACACTTAGTGTCACTGCGATTCAGCTGACAAATGCCAACACCTGTCTGTGTCTGAGCTTTGGCCAGTGTAAGCCCCTTTCAAGCACAAACTAACCGGCTCAAATTTTCACATCCATTTCAACTGAAATGGCTTTATCTCTATTGGCCCATACAGCTGATGCCCGAAAGGGATAATTTCCAGAATCAAGACTCAGTTGCTTAGATGAGCATCCAAACTTCCTTGACAGCAACATTATAACTGAACTGCTCTTCATCTCTAAATTCTTCAATTATTTCTCCTTTGTGATTAAAAAGACACAGTCAACCAAGCGAGACTTCTTTGATTCTTACTACTTACCGTTTCTATTAGACACTTTCAATCACAGTGACTGAAAGAAAGGTTAGATAAACATGCTTCCCATTTTACTTATTTTTTTTCTTTTCCTTTTTGCTTTTTGACAATTCTGTCTATAACCCACTTCAACCATCCTTTGACTCATGTGGGTGTCTCACAGAGCCACAAGTGAGAGAACAAGTTTTTTAAATGGGAAGTGAAACACAGTTGAAAAGCCATCAATACCAGCAGGGCTCAGAGGCTTGTCCAGTCTCTCCAATTGTACTTCATAGTGTTTGTATTCATTTAAACTGGTTAAGTTTTCAGATGACAAATCTGAAATCTACTCAGAGGAAAACAGGCAGTCTCCAATAACCACTCAAAAGGTAAATAGCAGTGCTGTTCCCCAAAAGCCATAATGTATGGGGTCTTTGGGCAAAAAAAATAATAGCATAACCACTAAGAATTACTTCAGTGTTTGAAATCCACATTATCCAGAGCTCATTTTTGTAATAGCAAAAAGGACTGTAAATTCACAGTAACAGAAATCAAGCCAAGCATTTCATAGTCATTTAATCTACCGTACCTCCTAGTGCTGTTCTGAAGAATCAGATATTACAAATTCTTGCTACTGTAATTTCACAAATTGTTGTGTGACTTCTAACAGAAAGAAAGCTTCACAGCAGCACTAGTGTAACTATATCCAGCATCCAACAGAAGAGAAACATTCCTTCCTTGTCATACACCAATTTTAAAGACAATTTCCTCTTTTAACAGTAAATACAAGTGTGCGGTGGGAGAAACAACCCATCTAATTTCTAAGAGAACAGGAGAAGAAAATCAGTGGCAGGGCCTCACACTACATCACAGAATCACAGAATCACAGAACG
>NW_010206814.1:0-866 GCF_000695765.1 Mesitornis unicolor
GTCCGTGTGTGGTTGTGAATCCGTGTGAGTTGTGTCCGTGTGATAGTGTGCATGTAGTGGTTGTGCATCCGTGTGTGGTTGTGAATCCGCGTGGGTTGTGCCCGTGTGGGTTGTGTGTGCGGTTGTGTGTCCGTGTGCAGTTGTGTGTGTCAAGTACCCGCATGTGATTGTGTATCTGTGTGCAGTTGTGCATCCGTGTGCGATTGTGAATCCATGTGGGTTGTGTCTGTGTGGGTTGTGTGTGTGGTTGTGTGTGTCAAGTGTCTGTGTGCGGTTGTGAATCCACGTGGGTTGTGTCCCTAAGGGTTGTGTGTGTGGTTGTGTGTCTGTGTGCAGTTGTGCACATCAAGTGTCTGTGTGTGGTTGTGAGTCCACGTGGGTTGTGTCCCTGAGGGTTGTGTGTGTGCAGTTGTGTATCCGTGTGTGGTTGTGAATCCATGGGGGTTGTGTCCATGTGGGTTGTGTGTGTGTGGGTTGTGCGTGTGCAGTTGTGCATCCGTGTGCAGTTGTGCGTGTCAAGTGTCCGTGTGTGATTGTGCACCCGTGTGGGTTGTGTCCGTGTGCAGTTGTGCATCTGTGTGCAGTTGTGTGTCTGTGTGTGGTTGTGTATCCACATGCAGTTGTGCATCCATGGGGGTTGTGAATCCGTGTGGGTTGTGTCCGTGTGGGGTGGGTGTGTGTGGTTGTCTGTCTGTGTGTGGTTGTGTATCCACATGCAGTTGTGCATCCATGTGGGTTGTGCCCGTGTGGGTTGTGCGTGTGCGGTCGTGTGTCCGTGTGCGGTTGTGAATCCATGCGAGTTGTGTCCGTGTGGGTTGTGTGTGTGCAGTTGTGTGTCCGTGTGCAGTTGTGAATCCGTGTGGGCT
>NW_010206814.1:1104-1513 GCF_000695765.1 Mesitornis unicolor
CATGGTGGTTGTGTCCATGTGGGTTGTGTGTGTGCAGTTGTGTGTCTGTGTGCGGTTGTGAATCCATGTGGGTTGTGTCCATGGGGGTTGTGTGTGTGCAGTTCTGCATCCGTGTGGGTTGTGTGTGTGCAGTTGTGTGTCTGTGTGTGGTTGTGAATCCATGTGGGTTGTGTCTGTGTGGGTTGTGTGTGTGCGGCTGTGCATCCGTGTGGGTTGTGTGTCTGTGTGTGATTGTGCATGTCAAGTGTCTGTGTGCGGTTGTGAGTCCACGTGGGTTGTGTCCGTGTGGGTTGTGTGTGTGTGGTTGTGCACCTGTGTGTGGTTGTGAATCCATGGGGGTTGTGTCCATGGGGGTCGTGTGTGTTGTGTGTCCGTGTGCGGTTGTGAATCCATGCGAGTTGTGTCTGGG
>NW_010206814.1:1832-2745 GCF_000695765.1 Mesitornis unicolor
CGGTTGTGCATCCAGGGGGGTTGTGAATCCACGTGGGTTGTGTCCGTGTGGGGTGTGTGTGTTAAGTGTCCGTGTGCGGTTGTGAATCTGTGTGAGTTGTGTCTGTGTGGGTTGTGTGTGTGCAGTTGTGCATCCGTGTGTGGTTGTGTGCGTCAAGTGTCTGTGTGCGATTGTGAATCCACGTGGGTTGTGTCCATGTGGGTTGTGTGTGCAGTTGTGTGTCCGTGTGCGGTTGTGCGTGTCAAGTGCCCGTGTGTGATTGTGTATCCATGTGTGGTTGTGAACCCACGTGGGTTGTGTCCGTGTGGGTTGTGTGTGTGCAGTTGTGCATCCGTGTGGTTGTGTGTGTGTGGTTGTGTGTCTGTGTGCAGTTGTGCATCCACGTGGGTTGTGCCCGTGTGGGTTGTGTGTGTGGTTGTGTGTCCGTGTGCGGTTGTGCGTGTCAAGTGCCCGTGTGTGATTGTGTATCCATGTGTGGTTGTGAACCCACGTGGGTTGTGTCCGTGTGGGTTGTGTGTGTGCAGTTGTGCATCCGTGTGGTTGTGTGTGTGTGGTTGTGTGTCTGTGTGCAGTTGTGCATCCACGTGGGTTGTGCCCGTGTGGGTTGTGTGTGTGGTTGTGTGTCCGTGTGCGGTTGTGCATGTCAAGTACCCGCATGTGATTGTGTATCTGTGTGCAGTTGTGCATCTATGTGGGTTGTGTCCCTGAGGGTTGTGTGTGTGCAGTTGTGCGTCTGTGTGTGGTTGTGAACCTGTGTGGGTTGTGCCCGTGTGGGTTGTGCGTGTGTGGTTGTGCACCCGTGTGCGGTTGTGCATCCACATGGGTTGTGTCCGTGTGGGTTGTGTGTCTGCAGTTGTGTGTCCGTGTGCAGTTGTGCATCCATGTGGGTTGTGTCTGTGTGGGTTGTGCGTGT
>NW_010206815.1:0-1012 GCF_000695765.1 Mesitornis unicolor
GAAGAGGGGCCCAAGAAAGCTGGTTAATATTTAAGGCTCACCTCCTCCAAGCTCAGAAGTACTGCATCCCAAAGAAAAGGAAGTAAGGCAAAAACACCAGGAGGCCTGCACAGATGAGCAAGGAGCTCCTGGACAAAGTCAAACACAAAAAGGAGGCCTACAGAGGGTGGAAGCAAGGACAGGTAGCGTGGGAGGAATACAGAGAAGTTATCCAAGTAGCCAGGGATCAGGTTAGGAAAGCTAAAGCCAGGTTGGACGGGGCTTTGAGCAGCCTGGTCTAGTGGGAAGTGTCCCTGCCCATGGCAGGGAGTTGGAACAGATGATCTTTAAGGTCTCTTTCAACCTGAAACAGTTATTTGCTTTTGTTTTTTGTGTGCTTGCCTTTTAACCTGCTGTTTTCAAGCTAAAATACTAGTATCTTTTTCATAGTATCGTTCCATTTTCATAGTTTTCAGTTAATTTATTATATTGGAGGGTCCAGACTGAAAATTGTAGATGGTTGGGTGGTTTTTTCTTCCTCTCTTATGCTGGCTTTTGACTGTTCTGGATCTCTGTTTTTTCAAAACACAGAAGATTTTAATAGCTTCCTTTTCAGTAATAGTTGACCACAGATTCCATGGAAAAAACAGCTTTCAGGATGCTTTTCTATTGGGGTGAAGTTCCCACTGACTGGAAAAGGGGAAACATAATCCCCATTTTTAAAAAGGGAAAAAAAGAAGACCTGGGGAACTACAGGCCAGTCACTCTCAGCTCTGTGCTCAGAAAGATCATAGAGCAGATCCTTCTGGAAACTATGCTAAGGCACATGGAAAATAAGGAGGTGATTGGTGACAGGCAACATGGCTTCACTAAGGGCAAATTGTGCCTGACAAATTTAATGGCTTTCTATCGTGGGGTTACAGCATTGGTGGATAAGGGAAGAGCGACTAACTTCATCTACCTGGACTTGTGCAAAGCATTTGACACTGTCCCACACAACATCCTTCTCTCTAAACTGGAGAGGCATGGAATT
>NW_010206815.1:1028-3960 GCF_000695765.1 Mesitornis unicolor
TAAGGAATTGGCTGGATGGTCGCCCTCAAAGAGTAGCATTCAGTGGCTTGATGTCCAAGTGGAGACCAGTGACAAGTGCTGTTCCTCAGGTGTCGGTATTGGGACTGGCACTGTTTAACATCTTGGTCAACGACATGGACAGTGGGATCGACTGCACTCTCAGCAAGTTTGCCAATGACACCAAGCTATGTGGTGCGGTTGACACGCTGGAGGGAAGGGATGCCATCCAGAGGGACCTGGACAGGCTGGAGAGGTGGTCCCATGTCAACCTCATGAAGTTCAACAAGGCCAAGTATGAGGTCCTGTACCTGGGTTGGGGCAAATCCAAGCACAAATACAGGCTGGGCTGAGAATGGTTTGAGAGCAGTCCTGAGGAGAAGGACTTGGGGTGTCGGTTGAATAGAATCATAGAACTGTTATGGTTGGAAAGACCTATAAGATCATCAAGTCCAACCTTCAACTAACTCTACCATGCCCACTTCTAAACCATGTCCCTGAGCACCATATCCTGACGGCTTTTAAATACATCCAAGTATGGTCATTCCACCACTTACCCAGCCAGCCTGTTTCAGTCTTTGATAATCCTTCCAGTGTAAAAGTTTTTCCTAATATCTAACCTAAACCTATGGAAAGAACATGGAATCATAGAATCATCAAGGTTGTAAGAGACCTTATCAAGTCCAACCATCAACCCAACACTATCATATCCACTAAACCATGTTCCTAAGTGCCATGTCTACACGTTAGTTGAATGCCTCCAGAGATGGTGTCTCCACCACTTCCCTGGGCAGCCTGTTCCAATGTTTGACCGCTCTTTCAGTACAGAAGTTTTTCCTAATATCCAATCTAAACGTCCCTGGGTTCAACTTAACACCATTTCCTCTCATCCCATCTCTTGTTCCTTTGGAAAAGAGACCAACAGCTACCTCTCTGCAACCTCCTTTCAGGTAGTTGTAAAGAGCGATAAGGTCTCCCTAAGCCTCCTCTTCTCTAGGCTAAACAAACCTGAGTCCCTCAGCCACTCATCATAAGATTTGTGCTCCAGACCCTTCACCAGCTTCGTTGCCCTTCTCTAGACATGCACCAGCACGTCAATTTCTTTCCTGTAGTGAGGGCCCAAAAACTGAAGACAGTACTTGGGAACTGAACACAGTGCTTCATCCTTGTAGTCCTCCTGCAGCGCCCAATACTGAACACAATACTCAAGGTGCAGCCTTACCAGTGCCGAGCACAGTGGGACAGTGACTTCTCTAGTCCCGCTGGATATACTATTCCTGATGCAGGCCAGCATGCCATTGGCCTTCTTGGCCACCTGCACACACTACTGGATCATATTCTGTGGCGATTGAGAGACGGGACGCAGCTTGATGCAAGCAAAATGTCAGTTTATTGTGTCCAGTTGCTTCCTTATATATGCTTACATTGGCTGCGTATTTTAAACTGATTGGTTCTTTTGTGCGCGGCTGCATTTGATTGGTCAGTGATGCACTGTTACACTAACAAACACCTCTTGCCTTTCAGACACAGCCCCTGATGCCTTTCTCAGCAGGGTGCCTGGAACTTGTTTTTCTCAGTGTTGAAATTCCTGTTTTTCAGGTCCTTGTTTACCCCTTTTATGGTCATGACTTGAGCAGTACTCAGGGTCCTACTCTTCAGGCCTTGTCCTACAATATTCAGTGACTGTCAACCAACACCCCCAGGTCCTTTTCTGCTGAGCAGTTTTCCAGCCATTCTTCCCCAAGCCTGTAGAGTTGCATGGCGTTGTTGTGACCCAAGTGCAGGACCTCGAACTGAGCTTTGCTGAGCCACATAAAATTTGCCTTGGCCCATCAATCCACCCTGTCCAGTTTCCTCTGCAGAGCCTTTCTACCCTCAAGCAGATCAACATTCCTGCCCAACTTGGTGTAATCTGCAAATTTACTGAGGGTACTTGATCTCCTTGTACAGGTCACTGATAAAGGTATTAAACAGAACTGGTCCAAACACTGAGCCCTGGGGGACATCACTTGTGACCGGCTGCAAACTGGATTTAATTCCATTCACCACCACTCTTTGGGACTGGACAGCCATCCAGTTTTTAACCTAGCAAAGAGTAAGC
The DNA here is from genome assembly GCF_000695765.1 of Mesitornis unicolor. Lineage (NCBI taxonomy): Eukaryota > Metazoa > Chordata > Aves > Mesitornithiformes > Mesitornithidae > Mesitornis > Mesitornis unicolor. The sequence goes on from NW_010206815.1 coordinate 3,127, forward strand.
TCATCCAAGCCATGGACGTCTCCAGCATAATTCCATGGGAAACAGTGTCAAAGGCCTTACTAAAGTCCAGGTAGACAACATCCACAGCTTTTCCCACATCTACTAAGCAGGTTACCTTGTCATAGAAGGAGATCAGGTTAGTCAAGCAGGACCTGCCTTTCATAAACCCATGTTGACTGGGCCTGATCACCTGGTTGTCCTGTATGTGTCTCATGATGGCACTCAAGATGATCTGTTCCATAACCTTCCCTGGCACCAAGATCAGACTGACAGGCCTGTAGTTGCCTGTCCTCCTTCCCGCCCATCTTCTAAATGGGTGTTAAATTTTCCAGTCAAGTGGAACTTCCCAAGTCAGTCAGGACTGCTAACAGATGATGGAAAGGGGCTTGGTGAGCACCTCTGCCAGCTTCCTCAGTACCCTTGGGTGGATTGCATCTGGCCCCATAAACCTGTGTATGCCTAATTGGCAGGGCATGTCACTAATCATTTCCTCTTTGATCATGGGAGCTCAGTTCTGCTCCTTATGTCTGTATTCTCTTTCAGGGGGCTGGGTGCCCAGAGAACAGGTGACCTTACTATTAAAGACTGAGGCAAAGAAGGCATTAAGTACCACAGTCTTATCCTCATCCACACTCAACAAGAAGTATTTTCAGAATGTAAAACTCAATTTGCAGTATTTCAGAATGCAGAACACCAACTAATTCAGTATATTACACTACACCATCCTCTGGATTGTACCAGTTATGACAGTAAAACAGAGAGGCACTCTGTGAAACTGAATTCCCAAGGCTTAGGAAGAAGATTAATGCGAGTAGCAGAAGTGAAAGCCCAGGA
>NW_010206816.1:0-231 GCF_000695765.1 Mesitornis unicolor
TGGATGATCTTTCGAGGTCCCTTCCAACCCCAAAGATTCTGTGATTCTGTGATTCTATGAGTTCATATCTAACATGTCATCAGTAGGGACCAGTAATTTTCCCACTTGGGTGATATCTCTGGTTTCCCTCTCCTTTTTATGTATTTTCTGGTCTGTAATGCTCTCCTTTAAACTTCTGTCTTTTTTTCCCCCGTCAAATACTAATTACTTTGTCTCGCTAATTTCATCTAC
>NW_010206816.1:324-6019 GCF_000695765.1 Mesitornis unicolor
AGAAAAAGTGTATCTTTACTCTTTCAACTTGCTATACTCTATCCCAGCCATGCTTGTTCCTGAGGTTTTGGATATTTATGCATAGGTACGAGTGCAGAGAAAAAAAAAAGGCATATGAAATCTGAATTCATGTGAACATATGCAAATGTCCTTTAACAGATGTGAAAACCTTCCAGCTGAAAGGTTTATTTTGCTGTACACCATGTGGCACTGCATACTGTTAAAACAGATGTGCTATCAACATAGTTTAGTGCTCCAGTGATTTATGACCTGGGCTCGCCCACAGAAAGTCACTTTCTGTCAAAATGTTACATAAGAGCAGAAGTGTTCACAATCCTCCTCTAAACTGCCTGTTGCCTTCAGTGACAAAGCTACTTAAAGGAGCAAGAAGATACCTTGTCAAGATATCAGTGATAAGCTTAGTTGTTATAGATTGTCAGTATGTAAATAGACATACTCCCAGGAAGTCCCAAATAGTGCCCAGCCCCTGTTAGAGAACTGCCAAAACACAGCATTTTTATGATTTGAGCACTTGTAGTGTGACAGTGAGAGCTCTGATGTCCCACTAAAGCATGAGTTGAATATAAATTTGCCTCTTAGGTTATTCAAAGGTCCTGTACAATAGCTTAGACCTTCTAGCTGTGTGGTTTTATCCCCTTTACACTCCATGTTCAAACCTTCCTCTGCCTGTGTATGAAAAGATGTTGATTCTCTGGATGCTGTAAAGAAATATTCTGTTCCATAAAATTTGACATTAATGTTATTCCCCTCTCTTTACCTACCTAGGCTTTTGTTCTCAGAGTACAATATGCTGATACTTTTCTGATCTGGTTGCCTGCTGACCATACAGAAAAGAAGGAATATTTCTTTGATTTCTTTGAGTCTGTCCCTCTCAGCTGTCCCAGCAAAGTAGCAGATTTGCAGTGATATTCTTGGATTCAGTCTTTTCTGAAGGAATCCAATCTCTGTTTCAAAGGTTAATACAGCAAATCCCATTGTGCTGTTCTGGGACTGACTGAAAAAAGAAAAGCTTCCGGCGTTAGAAATCATTGTTTTGTGATGTGTTTCTAAGCACCTCCTGCTAGGTGTAGACCTTTGATCAGAGCATCTTGGTTGTTACAATAAGCATTAATGTCAGAGATGTGGTCTTGAAAATTTGTTTAATTTGTGTGTCTTTCAACTGATAACATGGTGTAAATGTGGTTTGTTTGCTACTTATGTGTGGGAAGCTATTCTATATGGAGTTTAAATGTTTGCTTTTATTATTAATGAAGTTCATAATTTTCTGTAATGTAGTGAAGACCGCTGGGATAAATCTCCATGAAACCTCATCTTTGGGATTAGCCTTTGTTGAATTCCCATACATGAGAAATATGCTGTGAAATCAAATAATTCATCCCTCCTTCACTGCTTATTCTCCTGTTGAGTGAGCCTGAAGCTCTTTACCTTTACCTTTCATTACAATGTCTGCCCTCCCAGTGCTTTACTCTTCCTTTGTTTTACTTCTGTTCACTCCTGTAGGCTTTCCTGGGGAAGTCACCCAGATAGTGTTATTCCTTCCACTGTCATTTTCAGTGCTTTTTTTCTCTTTCTGTATCCACTTGACTAGACACAAATATGGAGACAGGCTCCTCACAAAAAGATGTGTGTAGTAGCCATTCTGCCACTACTTGACTTGAACTATTTTTTTATTTTGCCTGTTTTCATGATCTCCTGGGTGACTCTGAATGTGTGGAAAATCCATGTGTTTCAGAATATATATCTTGCCTGCCATCTAACACTTGTAGGCTGAGCCTGTATAAGTAAACTCTGGCATACTGAGGAATACTCAGTGCCAAAAACCCTGGTGAACTTTGCTAGCATTAGATATTAACTTTTTGCAGAGAGATGTATGCAGAGAGATCAAAGCTTTATCTCCCCTCTACTCCAAAGTTGGAAGTGGCCTCAATATGTTGCTCAAAGAAAATAAACAAAAGAAATGCATTGCACTTTATTGCCTTCCCTGAAACATCCCTGAAATTTCTGGGGTAGGAGAGCCAGATGGTGCGAGACCTCTGGTCAGTGCTTATCTCTAATTTAGAGAAGTATGCGTGCGATCTCAAATCCCAAATGAATCTCAAGAGCTTGGATCTAAGTTTCACCGATGACTTTGCACTCGCTTATACAAAGACAGCACATCACATCGCTACTGACAAGTAAATCCCAGACCAAATGGAATCACTTGGAGCTTCCTGGTTTCCAAGTTTTGTGTTCTCAGTATACAAGCTTTCACAATTAACCTGCGGACAAGGACATGCACTTTGGCTACGTTGATAAATATTTATTTGGTCTCACTTGGCCTAATTGGTCCCTGGTGGAGTTAGACAAAGTACTTTCCCTTTTACTGGACAGGCATGTAGCAATCCGTTTCCTTTTCCTGTCTCCTCATGCTGATACAGACTTTATTTCTGAGAGGGAGATGCACTAAATACTGTGCATCTCTTTATAAGTATTGATATATTCAGCTTTAGCCTAGTTTTCTATAGACATCTTCCTATGTTCACTGTTTCCATGAAGTTACAGAAAGTCACTGGTTGCACTGAAGTTACATTCTCTGTCAGTGGGAACAACAAAGCTGAAATTGCCTGTATTTTGCTTTTTTTTTTAATGAGAGAGGACTTCTGGAAGACATCGTGGGGACAGAACTGTGACTTCTTTGTCCTTCCTGGTGCTAAAGTGCTGCTGCTTTTCCCACAGATGGTCCAAATGTGTCAGGAGGTAAAAAGCCTTTTCTTGGTGAGATCTGTGAGACAGCAGACATCTGGCTTGAGGCAGCCCATTGCAAAGGCTAGCAAGGGAGCAACAAACCTATAGGAAAGACACGCACACGAAAAGGAAAAGGTGAGAAAGAGAGAGAAAGTGTATTAAGTGACATTTGGAAAGGTACTGACTGGTGACTGTTACTGGCAGGGTTATTTTTTGGGTTTTTTTTGTTAAATGGTGTAAACATTGCAAGAAAGATTCCTTTACTATCTAAAACAATTTTCATAGATGGGAGGTTTGATATTTATAATTTTGGAGGATTGATCTTATTAACAGTATGAGTATGAATAGGCACTGCAGAGAAGTAGCTGCTTGTTTGCCTTCTCTGGGTGATTTTTTGTAGACACAGATTATGATCAAAGTTGGACTGGTTGTATTAAATTTTTAGAAAACTCATAGCAGGAGCAGGGATGCTTTGACCCCTGCTCTCTCCATAAAACTATGCCTCATCCTTACTTTTTTCATTCAGTTTCTTATAAAGCCCCTGCTCTGCTCTCACCTTCCTGCCCTTGCCATCATGAAGAACTTCACAGAGAGTGCTCCCATGATGACCAGTGATTTTTCCTTCTTCCTCCAAATGGAACTTCTTGTTCTGAAAGCAGACTCTATTTGGAGCCTTCCATTGGTCTTGAAATAAAGACCTGTCATCCTTTAAACCTGCTCTTACACATCTCCATTCTGGCCAGTAAGAAAGATCCTGCTCTTTTGCTGCATCTACTGTAATATTGTATGTAATACTGACTTCTACACAATGTTTTGGGGAGGCAGGGAGGGAGAAGAGAGGAGGCAGGGTGTGCTGCTGCACTCCTGGCTTTCAGTCCAGCGTGGTCAGATGTCAGGCACTGGGCCTGGGAGCTGAGAAACGCTCGCATTCATAGACATAACTGCTTTAGACATAACCAGTACAAGCTGATGAAAATTTCCATTCCTCTTGATTTCTTCTCTGCCAAATGGCAGCTTGCATATTTTGTGATCATTCCTCTTTTTTATTGGCATTGTAAAAGCTCTTGGCATGATCGTCAAGTTTTACCGTGTTTTTAATACTAAAGATCTGTAATACAAGTATACTGTCTGATATAAGCAAACTTACGTTTATCAGCAAGCCTGATATGTGTGTGTAATGTATTCTGATGATCTATATAGAATTGCCTTAGACTATTTCAGTGCTGTTGTGTAACACTTCATGGAATAAGCATATGACCGAATTTTGTCTTTTGGGGATTTTATGGAACACATCAAACAGACTAAACATTATGATTTTGTTGTACAGTCCTGAATGTGTCTCTTAATAACAGTTCTGTCAGCTGTAAAGAGAACACCTTCTATTTACTAGTAAATATGTATTTAATAAATTTTAAAAAAACTGCAAACAGTATTTAGAATACGCTAAATGACTTTAAACAAAAGCTATTAGTAAGTCAAACATTGTGCCTTCTATTCCAATCTGTTGCTGTTGCCACATTTTGTTTCATTTTAATATGTGTATTTCAGTATGCTAGTATTCACATGAACACATTATCCTCTAATCATCTTTTAGAGATAATTATTCAGTGCCTGTTTTGCTTGTAATATACAGTATGCATCGCTTAATGTTTTTAGAATATAATACAGGCATCTTAGTCTCTTCAGATTCATCAACTTCCCTTCAGTAAAACTGAGCATGTTGAAAGTGGAATTTTAGTCCGTTCATTGACCTGTGCTGTTGACTTTCTTATGGGGAAACAGAAGCCAATAGAGATACTCAAGTGAGCAAACAAAATATCCATATCCTCTCTATGCTTTGCACATGATAAGAGTCACTTTTCCCTGTTACCAAAGTTAAATACAGATCTTGAAATCCTCTTATTAGTGCACCGTGATGAACTTTCGCCTTATACCAAATCGCTACTTGATTGATACTAATTTAAAAGGTTAACTGTTAGTTAAATGTTTTGGGTTTTCTTTCTCAATACCTTTTAGCCTATGGAAGGGAGAAATCCTCCACTTCCATAGGGATACAATAATGTCATCTGTATGGTAGATCAACTTGTTACTGTCCCAGAATCACAGAATTACTGAGGCTGGAAAAGACTTCTGAGATTGTCAAGTCCAGCCTATGACCTAACACTACCACATCGTCCAGACCATGGCACTAAGTGCTACATCCAGCCTTTCCTTAAGCATCTCCAGGGATGGTGACTCCACCACCTCCCTCATCATTCCCTCTGCATTGGTGTTTGACGCTGGTTGTCTCAGTTCAGGGACAGCGGTATTTTGTGTACCATCGAGAAAAGTGGACTTGGTAACCACGACCTCCTGCGAGGTCAGCCAGCTGAGCTGCCTTGCCTTCCTCCGCACAGCTGCTGAGGCACAAGTGTGTGAGATTTTCATTTCTCCAGGCTTTGCAAGGTTTTTTGTGGTCTCTGGAAGGACGAGCCAGGTTTCCTGCAGATTTGGCTTCCGGTTAATTGACTTCAGTGTAGGCTTTGATGTAATCTCTGCCTGGTGTTTTATCAATGGGACTCCTTGTTGTAGCCTTTTCCTTGTTTTCTTGAAATACTATCTTTGAGACCTCTCTGCTCCTGTCTTGTATTTCAACATACAGTTGAAATAGGCCAAGCAAAGAAAGGGGGTGCAGAGATAGGGGACAGACACAGAAACATTCTTGTGCAGAAGATGATTACACATATTTCCTTAGTAAACCATGTTAAAAATTAGATGATGAAGTATAAAGTGTAGAGTTTATTTATGCAAAGTGTAACAGATATGCTTTTCTCACAACAGTGTCTGTGATACCTTCTAGTGTAGATGCCTAGTTAATTTTTTAAGATGTAAAAATACTTACATTTTACTTAGAATAGCTTTTTTAGCTCTGATTGACCAATGTGCATATATATATATATATATATATATA
>NW_010206817.1:0-9326 GCF_000695765.1 Mesitornis unicolor
GTGGGCCTGGGGCTGGACCAGCGCACTTGGCTTCCTGAAAAAGCCAGCCGGGATAGGTGACCGGGTAGCCTGAGGCTCCCCAGTGCCTGTCTTGGGGCTGGTTTGGATTTCCTGTAGTTAAATCTGCTGAGAACAAATGGCCTGGGAAGGTCTTTGCCAGGGCTTGGCAGCGGTGTTTCAGAGAACGCTAGCTGTCTCCTCTTGACCAGCTATGAGCTTAGCAGAAGTCAGGGTTTTCTTATTAGAGCTGCCAACAAACCTGTAATCAAAAGTCAGAATTGTTGGTACTGGCAGTGAGATCATCTGGATGTTTAATTACTGCTCTTGAGCTCCCTGGAGGCCTGCCTGAACTAGCCAAAAAGTTGTCGGGGAGCAGGGAAGGCTTAACGCAGGCCTGGGAGTCTGACTGTTCCCTGCGGGGCTCTCAGGGGAGACCTGGGCAGCACCAAGCCCCGGAGTGTGCTGAGCGAGTGGCCGTGGACAGGCTTGTACCCCATCCCAGGCGTTGAGCTCCTTCCAGCCATCAGCCCGTACCCCCTTAGGTGCTTTCTGGGCACCGCTGCCCCAGGGCAGCCCAGGCTGTCAGGTAAGTGAAGAAATATTGCTGTTCTTCCCACGCCTGCCGTCATGGGAACATTATGGGGAGGATAAATGGAAATATCTTCCATGGAAGAGACCAAGGTCACCTTAAAGTACTGACTTCAGTGTCTTTTTGCTTTTCATTTAATGAATTCCCAGAGCACTTATCAGAAGATTTGAATCAGCTCATGGTTGCCAGATCGTCTCCCTTGGGAAGAAGGGGTGGAGCTGCACCCCTGTGTTGCCCAATATCACATGGGAAATCTGGGGCAAAGCTGGAAACCTGATCCAGGTCCTCAGCTCTAGTGTGGATGGAAACTAAATAATTGTTTGCTAACAAAAGGATTAAATAATTCAGATGCATATAAATACACAAAAGAACAGTGTGGGGATGGTGAGAGGAAAAGACAGAAGTAGTTCTTGTACTGTACACCGTTTACGTTTTGGAAAGCATACAAAGTGGAAAGGAATCTCTTCTCTTTTTTTCCGGGCCATGCATTCCTTTTCCAAAGCTTTGTGCAGCCTATATTCCCTTTAACTAAGGATGCTCTTTGCCATGATTGATGTCAGCTGCTGTGCGGTAGCACAGCCAAGCACTTGAATAAAAGAAATGGAATCTTAATTTTTAGACTCTGCAGTTGTGCCAAGAATGACAAAGGCAAAGTGGGAAATGTCATAAAACTAATTTTATGAGCTTGGTCAGGGTATTAGCGCTAAACCATGGAGCAGTAATGGTGCTAATCCCATGGAAGTATTAAACAAAGGGATATCTCAGTAATTAGTGTCAGCGTGCAAATGGCACTGCTCAGCCACTCCGAGGAAGTTCCCTAAGCCTTTGCTTAGGAATGTACCTAAGATGCCCCAATTTAGGTTAATAAACTAATCTCATTTTCCCACATGCCATGAATGGCTGCCTGCTTGTCTCGGACAAAGGTCTTTTAGCAGCTCCTTGGCAGCGTGTTGGACTTGGGAACCACGCGGCCTTCCCTGCATCCCTAAAACTGCTGCTCAGTCTGCTCGGGTAGGGGGCTTGTTTAGGAGAGCTGGCAAGGTGGGTCACTTAATTCAGCCTTAGTCAAATCTGCCACTAGGATGTGATTTGTGAGTCTGTGCTACCTTGCCTGGGGAGACCTCTTGCCACGAGACCCTCTTGCACTGAGGTCTCTCGCACGCATGGGTGAGAGCCCCATCAGGCAGGGGATCTTGAAGCAAAGTGCTCCTTGCTGGCTCCCTGTGCCATAGTGGCGCTTCCAGTTCCGGTTGGCTGGGGGAGCAGCTGGAGGTTGGTTGTCCTCTGCTTCTGGCTCAGAGGGATGGGCTACTGAAGTCTGCGAGTCGAGGGCAGTTCAGCGATGATGGGGAGTTGAGCCTTCAGCAGACACCACTACCTTAGCGTGTGGTGGTAGCAGGAGGAGGAAAGCCCCAGAAGAGCCAGACGTGGTGGGCAGTGCTCTGCTTTGGTGCTTTAGCCCAGGACTGGTAATGGGAGAAGCAGGAGGAGCTCCCAGTCCAGCTGGGTGGGAATTGCTGGTGGTGGTGGTGGCACAAGCACAGAGGAGCTCGGGAGGGGGCAGCTCAGCTTGGGATGGGACAGTTGCTGCTTCTGGCTTAAGGTAAGAGGCTGCTCCCAAGGCTGCAGTTTGATGTGGTAAGTGATGGTGGCTGTCCCTCCCCACCAGCCCTCTGAGTGTCCATGGCAAGTGATGCATGAGAGGGAGTTTTTCTTCATTTTAAAGCAGCTGTGGCTCCTTGAGCACCTGGGTTCGGTTCCTGTACCTGTCTGGTAAAGGCTCAGTTGATATAATAGTGGTGTAGTCCCTGGGATTTAATTCCCCTTTAAACTTCTTTGAAGTGCAGGCGTGATCTCAGAGGAGTTCAGAGTGTCCCTCCAGCCCTAAGAAGTGTTCCTTCAGTGAGGTGAACGTTGGCTGGCACTGCGTCCCAAACTATGGGCCCTGCAGTAAAACAAAATGCCATTGTTGGCACAATTGGTTTGCTTCCACCAGCCGAGAGGCCCAGCGTTAATGGAGCATAGAAACTGAAATTATATCCATCTGGGGGGGCCTTCGCTCAAGGTACAGTAAAGCCCTTGTGCGTGCAACTGTAATTTGTGCATATCCAATTGATGTAATGTTCAAAACCACGGGCAGGGATGGGAGGACACGTCTCCTGAAGACTGTGTCTCTGTTTTTTGTGCTGTTTGGCAGCTGTTCCCCTTGCCAGCCCATCTGCCTTTACAAATAGCCGTGGAGAGCCCGCCTGAGCCTTTAAGCCTGGTCTGGGAGCCGACGGGCTGAAAAGTCGATCTGATCGCAAAGACTTCTCACGCGGGGGAAGGTCACGTTTTTAAACCGTTGGCAACATCACAGGCTCGTGCTCTGATAGACAAAATTCTCAGACCCAGTTTAAAGGAGCCTGTAGCCCCAGCTGTCTCCACGCTGGCGTGGTGGAGGACACCGTGGTTAACAAACCTCTCTCCTTCTCCCCTCCTGCTGGGCCGGGCGCGCAGAGCCACCATGCCGAACTGGGGAGGCGGCAACAAATGCGGCGCCTGCGGCCGCATCGTCTACCACGCCGAGGAGGTGCAGTGTGACGGGAGGAGCTTCCACCGGTGCTGCTTCCTCTGCAGTGAGTACTTCCCTCCCACAGTCCTAAAAAGCCGCTCCTGGTGTAGCTGGGGGGGGTCACAACAGCAAGGTGCTGGTCCACAGGAGTTGTCCCAGGTGCAGCTGGCACCTGTGAGGTGTGGGATGCACCTCCCAAAGCAGAGCACATCATGCTTTTCTCCTCCATTTGCCCCTCTCCCAGCCTTTTCCTCAGGAGTCCAAGGGATCTTTAGGTTGGAAACCTGGTGGAGAAAGCCCAGTGGCAGAGCCCTGTTTGCATGGATCAGCTGGATTTCACCTGGTGGTCCCGGGGCCAGCAGCAGCTGAAGGGACAGCAATAAGTAAACCCCTGCCCTGCAGTCCCACAGACCAGGACACCAGCGTGCCTGGGCACAGCCGACTTGTTGATGCTTTAGCATGGCCAAAAGTCTACACTTTCTTGGCACGGGGGCCCGTGGTTTATTTCGGGTGAAAGGAGTCCAAAGCATTATTTTCCAGTCCAACCAACAAGCCCAGCGAGGCATTGCAAATTGCGTTCTCTACTAAAAAGCCCTCTGCTTGGACGGAGGGAACAAAGGGTCGCTGTGAATCGGAAGCTCCTGCTTTGCAAACAAACAGCCTGCCTGCCTGAATCCCAGAATTTTACCTCATTACAGACATGAGGTATCGTCTTGTCCCGCTCACTGGTGCTTAATACCTGCGGGCAGAGCCAGGCACAGTGACAACTTGCTGTGTCTCAAACAGGTTTGCTGTTGGTCGGCAGTGCACTGCGCTGGCAGGGGAGCCTGGGTGCACCTACACGCCTTCCCCTGAGCTCTGCAGCAGTAAAACACACACACAAAAAGATTAGATGTCTCGGCTCCCTCATTTTCAGCCTTTTATGGGAGTTTCTATTAAAGGAAACCTGGAACTTGGAGTCAAACAATGGCTGTAGTGTGCCTGAGTATTTGCTTTTCCTTAGCGCTTAGTTCTGTTCGGGTTAAAGTCTGTAGGCTTAACAAACATGCATTAGGTGATTTACTTATTGGATATTTGTGTCTTGTAAAAAGAGCCTTGGAGCTAATGAATGCCATAAGCAGAGGTCACCCTGTATTTTGAAGACCTTAACATTCTTTTTAAACAAACAATTCGTAAGGCTTTTGCTTTTTTTCCTTTTTCTTTCTCCCCGTATTTTTTATCACGGACATAATGCAGACGGAAAGAGCGTGCCAGTGGGGAAACAAAGGAAGGTTTAAGAAGGAAATAGTTCTGCCTTCTGCTGTAACCTTGAGCAGAGGCTTGCATTGTGCTGAAGGACAACGTAGGAATGCCAGAAAAGCACGGCCCCTCTGGTGACAGCTGCGAAACAGCCCCACCTCTGCCCCAAACCAGGGGAAAACCTTCAAGGTTTTTTTTTCCCAGTCCCACCCTGGCCAGAAGGGCAGGACAGGGGCTCTTCTGCACCAGTAGACTTCTGCTTCATGCTGTATGGCATCTGTCAAGGGAAACTGCTGACTGCACTGGCTGGGTTTCTGAGCAGCCTCATTCATCAAACTACAGCAAGTTTCCAGGCTTGAAATGTCACGGTCATGAGGAGGTGGGAGGGAATAGAGCCCTTTACAGGGCTAAGCATAATTCACTAATTCAAACGGCAACCTGCCCCCTCTCATCTTTAGCAGTCCCACAGCCTAATATAGGAGGAATTGTGGACAAGGAAACCCATAACATCACTTCTCACGTGATTTTTGGCTTACTTCATGTGCTGCTGAAAATGATCCCTTAAGGCAATTAGGCAATTTAACTTTTTTCCCCCCTCCAGTGGTCTGCCGGAAAAACCTGGACAGCACAACCGTAGCCATTCACGATGCTGAAGTTTACTGCAAATCTTGCTATGGGAAAAAGTACGGCCCGAAAGGTTACGGCTACGGCCAAGGGGCAGGCACGCTCAACATGGACAGGGGGGAGAGACTGGGCATCAAGCCCGAGAGGTGAGTGAACCCAGCTGAGAGACCCCTGTCCCTCAGTGCTGTTTTCAGAGGAGTCTTTCAGGCTGAATTTTGTTTAATTTGTATTGTCTGGAATAGAAATACTGCAAAATACCCCAGTACTGGGCATTTACCCTGCAGTGCACAAAGCTTCTGCTGGTGATAACACAAGTAGGGACCGTACAAGCAGGAGTGCAGGTAAAGATGAACCACCCCATGCGTGACCCATAGGAGACTGCATTATGGAGCTGCTGATGGCTCTGCACGAGCCCACAGAGGTGATCCTGTGTCTTGAGTCGCTCTCCTGAATAAACTGCAAATGTTCAACAGGTTCTGGCAGGGATGGATGTGGAGAGCTGAGAATCTGGGGCTACGAGAAGAATGAATTTTTAACTGGCAAATGAAGAACCATTTGTGCCTAATTATAGCCAAACCCCAAAGTCCTATTAAATAGTAAACATTCTTAGGCTGATTACATTCTTGCTGTAAAGCAAAGCATGTGGAAAGAGGCTGAGGTATGCTTCACAGCCTTCTTCATGCAAGTTCCCAAATTACTGCTTGACGTTTATGTGATGTATGCTCTTCAGTCAGGACATAGCCAGAACTGATAAATGGTTCAATCCATTAGGTTCAGTGATCAGTTCGGGTTCCAGATTATGATCAGTCGACAGGAATTTATTTGTAGCTTACTATCTGACAAATCCATCTCCTGGTACAGAATTCAGCACTTCTAGAGAAGTGAAAAGGTGAAGTAAAGGCAGGAAATGTCCCATTTCTTTCAGCACACCCTCTCCCCATCGACCCACAACAAATCCAAACACTTCAAAGTTCGCTCAGAAGTTCGGAGGAGCAGAGAAATGCTCCAGGTGTGGCGACTCCGTTTATGCAGCAGAGAAAGTAATAGGAGCTGGAAAGGTAAGGAGCTGCGTGTACCATTTTGTACCTGCTACGTGGACTTTAAAGTGGGCAGGGTTCCAGTAGGGAACCAACTGTGAGGCAGAGCTACCTTAAAATTGCATTTCTTAGCACTGGGAATAGTCAAATCAATCAACTTAATTGCCTAAAAAGCAGTCGAAGTGCAGGGTGATGACTACAGGAGTGCTCACCCCAGAGGAGGGAACAGTCCTGTGGTGTGCAGCTGCTGATGTTTCAGCAGAAAGGGGATCTTCTCTGGAAGTGCCAGTGTCTGACTGGCTGCAAGGAGCCAAAATCTGCCTTGAATTGATCAGAGCGAGCCCAAGCCTTCCAGAGCGCTGCCCTGAGCAGGATGCTGTGTGCAGTCCAGGGCTTTGTGCCACTCACAGAAATGAGATGCTCTCATCTGCTGCTGGTGCACTTCAGCTGGTTTTTATTGCACCAGTCATCTGTAAGCAATACCGACGCAGGCATCTCCAGGTAAAGCACTTTTTTATCAACTCGGATTGTGTGTATTTAAACTATCTTTTTTTTTCTTCCTTTCTTTTTTCCTTAGCCATGGCACAAAAACTGCTTCCGATGTGCCAAGTGTGGAAAAAGCCTAGAATCTACAACCCTAACTGAAAAAGAGGGAGAAATCTATTGTAAAGGTGAGGAAAGAAACAAATATCATTTGATTATGGTTCAAGACAGTGTGTTACGAGGACAGATGCTGAGTTTAGTCCTGGTGTAAGAAACTTTCAGGCTCCTGTCAAGGTGGAAATGGTCTGTCAGTTGTAGCGACAGAGCTGAGAAATGAAACAAGTATCACTGAAGCTGCTGATGTAGCTTACATCTGCGTGGAGCAGAAAACTGAGTACCGCGTCAAAAAGCAGATGAGAGTAAGGAAGCAAGCTCACTACCATCCTGCCATGCCTGCATGGTGTTACAGATATAAACTTGATGCACACGGTGGTTTGATGATAACATATATCTTAACAGATACCGCAGCCGCAGGACCGAGGTATGAACTGCTTTTGCAGAGTAGATTGGGTGCTACACGGACCGAACAGCCACAGCTGCTGAGTTCGGTCATAGCAGTTAAGCAGCTTAAAAGGTTTTTAAGCTACTGCACATGCATCTGTCTTGCAGGTTGTTATGCCAAGAACTTCGGCCCCAAGGGATTTGGGTACGGCCAGGGGGCTGGGGCCCTCGTCCACGCCCAGTGAAGGGGGCACGGCTCAAAACCCCTTACAGCTCTGCTGAGATCCTGCTACAAGAAAGAAGAGAGTTTCCTAAATGTCGCTACCTACTGTGAAACAGATACTAGTTACTGTAGTGCTCGGGCCATACATTCAGCAGACAAATTGGTTTTTTTATTTTAGAAGCACTGCTTTTTTCCTCGCTTTGTGTATCACACTGTAACACTTTTAATACTGAGTATCAACTCAATAAAGCTTTGCTTGTTGATATATCTTAAAGTCAAGTGTTACACGCTTTGTCAGCAAGAAAGAGATAATGGGAGTGTTGTTGGGGTACTTTGGGGATGCAGGGGTGGAGATGTGATGCTATAGATTTGGTGCAGACCTTCACTGAAAGCTGGAAACACGTAACGCTGGTCATGGCCATCAAAGGCGAGTGGCAGTCCCCCAGTATCACGCCAGTATCACACCGGTGCAAGGCAACTGGCTGTGCACTGCACAGCAGCAGTAAATCTTAATCTACTGCTCTGTGCAGTGACGCAGCTCTGAAAGTGATAGATGGCAAGAAGCTGTGTGCCTAAATGGCTGTGTCTGCTATAAAGTCTCTAGTGAATGGAAAACAAACCTTTTTCATTGTAGTATTTTGTGAGCTTGCACCTGCTTTGGTACGGAGGTGTTATGCACAGGACTTTTTGTGCAGAAGGAGCATGTGAGCAAGACAGCTGCAGATTAACACCATCCCTACTCAGCAGCTGACCAAGCTCTGGGCTATGACTTCAAAGTCAGGTTCAAGAGTAGATTTTGACCTTTTCTCAGCAGTGCTACAACCCTCAGTTCCCTGAAGATGGCAGAGGGTTTACCTTTTGAGGATGGTGCCCAGCAAGGTAACTGGAGTGGAGTAATAAATAAATAAATAAAATTCTGCCTTTAAACACCGTCATAGAAAATGTGATGTGTTGATGGGCAATGATTAATAGCAATTAAACACATCAAATGCAGTGGAGATCTTCTGCATGTGAACACACCAGCTGAGGGTCCTTGCCTCTGCTAATGTGACTTCATTAGCAGCAGTCCCTTAAGGTCTACGAATAGGATATGATTACTCTTGCCTTAGACAGCTCTTGAGTGGAAAGCTTACAGAGAAGAGCTTGGCTGCTTTTGGGGGCTGGAGCAGTTCCCACCATGAGCCTGCGAGGCCTGAGCTGACAGCACCTGCAACTGCACTTCTTGTGAAGCAAAGGGAGTCACCTCCTCAACATGAGACTCCAGACCAGCTCACCACAAGGGCCTTACGTGGGAATGAGGTACTTAAGCCTAAAACTGTGATGCAAAAAAAAATATCACCCAGTATGAGGCAAGCTGTCCTATTTTTATGCAAGCAACCACTACTTAGTATGAGCAGCTGAGCATTTTTTTGTTTTAAGTCTAGTCCCAAGTGTCTTGAGCACCTGCATCAGTGCACTCAGGCTCCTCTGCCAAGCTCCTTTTGCAGAGCTCATGGCTTGCTCTTGCCTACAGTGAGGAGGAGCCACACAAGATCTGGGCATCAACGCCTCTTAAAAGCCCAAACCACACACCAGGGGAACACGCCTGAGTTTCAGAAGTCACTGGATGCTATTGCACAGGAAGGGCTTCATTAGAGGCCAGCCACATCTGTGGGGAGACACGAGGTCCATCTCAGTGGCTACAACCCATGTGGTAGTCTGGGGTGGAGGGGGAGGTTCAGTTTCAGCTCTGACTGTGCCCAACAGAAGTTAAAGAAAAGAGGAGATTTGAAACCGTCTGGTTTGGGAAGCAGGCTGAAAGCCTTCACGAAGTGAATTTATGGAGAAACATTCAAGACTGGGAATACTGCAATAAAATAGTGAGCAAGTGTGTCAGCACAGTCTAAGGCAGCGTTTCAAGCAGCATCTACGGCTGCGGTCTGAGGCAGTGAAGCCAAAAGCCTAATTAGAAAAATACGCACTAGTCAAAATAATACACATAGAGCGTTTTGTGCGGGTTACAAAGGAACAATGTGGATATCAGGAGGAACTGACAGCGGCTCAAAACGTGAGCCAAGAGCTTGTAAGGTTCACAGA
>NW_010206817.1:9357-18731 GCF_000695765.1 Mesitornis unicolor
ACTGAAAAGGGCAACAGGCAGGCAGAAGCAGCACACGTTTCAGGGGGGATGGAGACAGCAACAGCACAGCTCACGACACCTGCGCAGAAACCTTTGGTCCTGCTACGCACACTGCTGATCCCAATACTTTTCTCCTAAAAATAAATAATAATAAAAAAGGGACTTTTCTCCTTTGCCAGCGTGACAGCTGTGCAGGAAGGGTTGATCCCCTCCAACTCTTCCAGTCTGAGCAGGGACAGCTCTAACTTAGAAGTGGCATCCAGCAGCCAGAGACATGAAGACAACATCTCCTTTCCATAGCCTCGTTACATGATGGAAGTGTTTCCCTTTCCAGGAAAGGCATTATAAAATGCTGAGTGGCACTGTTTGATAGGCAGAAACCAAAACAGTACTCCCAATGCTGAGCAGATGAAACCACTCCCTGTTAGGTGCAGTAGCTACCGTAGTGGATCTAAACCCACCACGTTAGCAGAGTTGGCAGATGCGATTTATGCTGACAAAAACCGGCATCTAACACATTGTTTATTCATCTATTAAAAAAAAAAAAGCTTTCGATTCTTAGAAAAATGAGCTGTAGAAGTGATTGGAAGTGATTTAAACCACTAAAAATCAAGGGCTTTGCTTTCATTTCCTGGAGGGAGTCGTAGCAATAACTCACAGCTCCATACTGCTCTACATCCCAACAATTTATTTAATGACAGAAAAACAAAGAAATGAAGGAAAAAAAGAAAACTTGTAACTATAAAGGCAATATACCCTGTCAAGAGAAATGAGTACCCTACATAGAAGCATTTTAACTCGGTTACTGTCAACTTTTCAGCTGCAGCGAAGCACTGAAGAATGAAAGCTCAGCCCAGGCTGCAGTAATGCCTTGCATTAGTCTCAGTTTGGAGCCCCAATTCCAGGAGAGGTTTGGTCTCAAAAGTACTTTGACTTCATGATCTGGAGATCTTATGTAGTTTGTAAGATTGAAGGCAACACGAATATGGCACTAAGTTAAGATACTGCAAACAAATTCAACCTGGAATTGGTAATTTTATTGATCTCCATTCAGTAGCCTAAGCTGGATAAAATCCAAAGGCAAAGGAGACATTGCCTTCATAGGAAAAGAATAAATCTGATTTTACTTAAAGGCAGCTCACGGGAGGTGCGAGGGAATGGGCTCTGATCAAGCCATAATGAGGGGGCAGAGAGCAGGCTTCCTCCCAAATAAAACAAATGCAGTAACCAGCTTTCAAGTCATCAGGAGCCCACCCATACCTCCCTAGAGCAGCAGCTGCTCTGATGGAGCACTGCAAATCTCTGACGAAATCTTCAGCACATAATGTCTTTTTTAAAAAGGCAATACCTTCCCTGATCTTACCAGACAGGCCAAAGGGTGGTCAGCAGAGGCGGGCTTGGGCCCAGCCTCACCAGAGCAACTGCTTGGGCATGAGCAGCACCAACACTTCTCAAAGTCAATATTGATCCTAGCATAAAAACACAGAGACATTTTTTCTCCCCAGTAGATATGCTTTTAAGTCCTAGACTTATACTTTAATACATATTGCTGGTTGTAAACACCCTGATTAAATTCCAACTTGGATGGTTTCCTTGTATCTACTCAAAATCTATCCTCTGGTGCAGACCTGAGGAGTCAAGGTATTCCATCTCCTGCAAGTGCCACCTGGAAGCACACATCTGGGCCATACCTCCTCGCCCCATGTGGAGGTCGTGTTCACCCTTAGAATACCTCAATTGTTATTAAATATTGGCCACCTCAAATGCCCCCTAGAAGGAACTCTCCCTTAAGAAACGATACCTTGCCAGCATGCTTTGCTCAAAAGAAAGTAGTGTTTAATTAGTGAATGGTGACTCTAATTGGTACTACAGAATCACAGAAAGGCAGGGGTTGGAAGGGACCTCTGAAGATCATCCAGTCCAATCCCCCTGCCAGAGCAGGATCACCAGACCAGGTCACACAGGAACGCGTCCAGATGGGTTTTGAATGCCTCCAGAGAAGGTGACTCCACAACCTCTCTGGGCAACCTGGTCCAGTGCTCTGTCACCTTTACAGTAAAGAAGTTTTTCCTTATGTTTAGGTCAAACCTTCTGCGTATTAGTTTGTGCCCATTGCCCCTTGTCCTGTTGCTGGGCACAACCAAGAAGAGCCTGGTCCCATTCTCCTGACACCCCCTCTTTAGATATTTATAAGTATTAACAAGTTTCCTCCTCAGTTTTCTCCAGGCTAAACAGCCTTTCCTCCTCTCTCAGCCTTTCCTCCTATGGGAGATGCTCCAGTCCCCTCATCATCTTAGTGGCTCTACGCTGGACTCTCTCCAGTTGTTCCTCATCCTTCTTGACCTGGGGAGCCCAGAACTGGACACAGTATTCCAGATGTGGCCTCACCAGGGCAGAGTAGAGGGAGAAGATATCCTCTCTCAGCTTGCCAGTCACACTCTTCTTAATGCACCCCAGGACGCCATTGGCCTTCCTGGCCACGAGTGCACATTGCTGGCTCATGGCCAGCTGCTGCCCACCAGGACTGCCAGGTCCTTTTCCCCTGAGCTGTTCTCCAGCAGGTCAGCCCCATCCTGTACTGATACATGGGGTTGTTCCTCCCCAGATGCAGTACTCTGCCCTTGCCCTTGTTGAATTTCATTAAGTTTATCAGCCTTCCAGCCTGTCCAGGTGGACTTCACCAAAATCCAGTGTTCACAGGATTTCACATCAGTACAGAATTGGGAGTATGTTATCTTTAAGACACCCATAAATATTTCCAGAAAGGCTTTACAAAAATAAGATAAAAGATAGCAACTATTTTCTCATGGTACAGCTTCTGAAATTGGACAGAAACCACATTGTGTGAAATCACATCCCAAGTCAAGACAAACACTGCATCTAAGAGTCAATATTTATTTGATTAATAACTTACAAAATTTAACAGATTTAATTTATGTAAGGAGAGCTAGTTTATTAAACATTTTACAGATTTTTTTTGTTCACAATGTAATACATCAAGATCTCAACAGTATTAAAATAATACTTGGCACAGTTATAAATAAAGAATATACAAAAAAATCCATAGCTTAAAATGTAGTGACGCTGTTTTACACATTATTTGAAAAAAAAATCTGTTGGACATCAAAAAATACAGAAACCTGCAAAGAAACAGCACATGTTTAGGGCCAAGACAAAATTCCCATTTATTCTACCTATGTCAGATTAGGTTGGTCTGATCTGCTGTTGGCCTGGATCAGCTGTGTTAAGCTTCAGAAGCAATGCAGTTTTGGTACAACAAGAGAATTTTAAGTTTGATAACTTGACAGAAAAATGCTGCATAGTTGGCTCCCCCCTGCTTGATTTCATGACTTCACATCAAACGATTCAGTGTTACTCAAGACAAGTCACATTTTGCACTGGAAACTTCAGACCTCCCACATCCATAGATGCAAGTTAATTTTCACAATTACTGCTCGAATTCTGCAGATCTCGACAAAACTGTCACCAGAGCTACTAACAAGGAGACGATGCAGAACTCACTATGGATCACCAAAGGTCACCTCTTCCTTGGCAAACATTTTGGACGTGGGCTGCGTGACAATTGGTGGCAGTTAACGCTACCGGGCAACTAAAACCAAACCTTGTGTCACGTACCAAACTGCTCCTCTGGTGCTAGGCAATATTTAATAGAGTGGATTGAAGTTCTTCAAGTCAACCGACCCCCAACAGAAACGTGAAAAATTAAATACATTAACAGATATGCAGAACATTACAGGTGATTAAAATAAGCACTGTGAAGTTTTCATGCCTTTTTCTCATTAGAAAAAAAATATAAATAACTGAAGTCAACTGTTTTCACTGAAAGAGAACGTGTCTTTATTAGGATTACAAATTTTGTCTGACAAAAATAGCAAAAGCTTCTTGCCACCCCTACACTCTAACCTCTCCCGTTAAAACTGTGTCCAAGACGATGTTGGTTTTTCCAGTATTAAACATTCAAGTACTCTAATGCTGCACTTCTGTAAATCCTGATATCTGGTACTTGCAAACTAAGTGTGTGTCTTGAGATCAATGAACAACTACAGAAAGAATGTTTACTTGCAAATACTGAACATCAACTATTTACAGTTTCACTGCTCCTCTTACTAAGGCAAGGGCCGGGAATACCACTAGATTGCTTTATTACCTGTAATCTGCATATTACAGAAAACGCTAATTTTGCCAAGCATCAAACATGCAGTGAATTTGCAGGGCATAATGCCTATTAACAGCAATATTGAACATCACTAAAAGCTCATTAGATATCTTCCTACACTTTTTTTGGTTGAATAAAATGAAAATGAGCAGCTTTAAATACACTAAACACACACTCACAGAGAGAAAACTATTTGATAAATTATTTATATACAGATACACATTCTTTACACTGGTCTCGGACATCTGCCTTCAGGTTCCTCCCCACACTCCCCTCACAGGTTTCATGAACCACTGGGTTGCTACAGCACTTAGAAGAGAACTAACCTGATTCTCAGTCTCTCTGTAAACAATAGTTAAGGAAGCAGTGAAGAACTCACTATGAGTATATGAAAACACCATAACAAAAATCAGTGCATCACATTCAAGAAAAGCCCCTTTGGAATGCAATTTCAGATCACTCCTTACCTTCCAAACATATCTGTAGCATGAGAACTTACGAGAAGAAATCAAGGGTGATTACCATGTGCCAATACACCATCTTCTTCAGAAAGCTGTATTGTATTTTCTGTGTGCATACACTATTATGGGGATTTTAATTTATTTTTTTTCTAAAGTTTGGTTTCCATTATTTTACATCCAAACAAAACAAGCACTTCAGGCAACTTTGGGTTCTTCTGCAGTTGCATTCAATTTAAAACTATCTTGTCTTTTTATAATTGAGATTTTTGCTTTCACATCTGTGGTTTCCCCCCATGCAATTTCTCTTCCAGAATGTCTCCAATTCACTACACTGAGGACTAAACCTAATATTGAAACATTGCTAGTTTGTAAGTAGCTTATACAATTACTTCAAAAGATAATGAATTTTCCCACTTTTTCCCTGAACGTTACATACTGCAATCTAGTTTTACAGGTGTATCATGTATTTAAGCAGGGCTTTTGACTTTGACAGAAGAGCTTTCCTTATCTGCACAGTGTATTTCAGACTATATTATCTCAGAACAGGGTTATTACAATTATTTAGTTGTACCACTGGCTGGTGGCAGAAACAATCACCAAAAAGATGCGGGCAACGTATTTTTTCTCAACATTATCTGATGTGCTCTACTGCTATAACTTTACACAGTACAGGGGATTCCCACCACATGATGTTTATAACAGTACTGAAAAGCACATTTTTCAATGTACGTAAATACTACAGAAAATCTGTATTAAAAAAAAATCACATTACAGGAACTACGACATAGCAATCAGTGAACTCTGCATCATGGAATTTAGTTTTATATTCTAGAGTCTTGTTTCAGTGGAATTATTCATATTGGGAAATAATTTTTTCTGCTCAGCACAACGTAACTACTTATGTCAGTACTTCGGTAACCTCATGCTCCGTTGTGAAAGACCTTAAATAAAAAACTCAACAACAAATACTGTGAATATGCTGTTGTGAATAATTCTCATGTTAAGAACTGTTAAAATCCCTTTTTGATCTTCCTCCTCTTCCTTATCAGGTTTGGCAGTTTATTCTGTCCGTTTTTACTTTTGTTAATAAAATTCTGATGAAGAGAAGGTACCTTAAGATTCATCATCAGCCCTACACATAGCATGCTACTCTTCAAGGGATGCGGATTCGAGAGAGAGAGGAAATTTTTCAGGCACCACTCAGATATGATATGCTCACAGGACGAAGGTGGTGCTACACCAGCTGATAGCCTGATCCTGAAGTTTGGTCATATTCTATTGTATACTGCCTTGTCCAGTCCACGATAACAGGCCGAAAAAGACCACAGCATCTGAATTCAAAGAAGTCTATAATGTTCCTTATACATCCATGGCTACAAACAAAACAAAACCACGCATTAGTAAGCAATATCATAGCTCATCTAACAAAGTACAATGAACTATTCAAGTGGTTCCTGCTGCTGAATCAATTAACTCTCAAATATTTAAGAAAACTACATCAAAATTCCAACATCTTGGTTTTTTAAAACTTAATTACACATAGGCTGAATAGATCAGTTTGCTGGAAGAGAAGCCGGTGTTATGATATATGCAAGAATATGTCTAAGCACAAGGAGATGACAACTGCTTAATGTCAATGCTTCATCTGACAGGTCATGCCAAGTCAGTTATTTTAGAAATCCGGTGTTATTTTCACAAGTAATTTTTATAATAGCAGCTATTTCAGTGAAAATGGTTTGTGAGTATGACATTAATTTGGGGATAAAACCAGTAGCTTTTTCCTATGCTGGTGCTGTGCACCACCCTGTGTTCTTCAGGCAAAATAATTACTGTTTCCATTACAACTCTAATCTGTAGGAAGACTACAACCATACAGAGATGCTGGTCTGCTTCTCGCTAAAAGTTTTACATGGAGTCATATTAAAAAAATATCACACAATTTTTTTCTAGCACAAAAATCAAACTGCAACAATAACTCATCTCCTGTTTCCCTGAGTGTCACCTGAAAGAGCAGCAAGTCCCACAAGAGAGACAGCATATGCAGCAGACCCAGACAAGCTTCTGCCCTTTCTTTGCTCTTTTTGTAAGGTACCCTCGACCTACCAATATTCCAGCCTCATGCTTTCATTTATTTCCTGTTTTGGCTCCACAAGCTGCTCAGTGACATATCAGCCCTAATCCTCTTTCTCTCAGCTTACACCCTCACCACTACAGAAACCAGAATCCCAACCTACCCTTTTACTTACAGATACCCAAAAGCCCATGTCTCACCCATGCAACACCCGCTTCCGTTCCTGGGACATTCTGCTTCCTTCCTCACAAATAGCTTTGCCTGTGCTCTTCCTCCTGAGCAGGAAGTGCTGCCTCTTTCCCCAGAGTAAAGAGAGCAAGGGAAGCTACTGCACAGAGTAAATTCAACAGCACATGAACTATCAATCAGGAGAAGCAATTGCCTGGTGTGGAAGTGAAGACCCAGGTCAACACTGACACCATGCAATAAGCAACTACCTCTGATTTGGGGATCTGATTTATGAAGAGGATATTTATTTGCCCATAAACTCTACAGCAAAATACGACCGCTGCTGGAAAGCATTATTTTCTGTGTTATGCATCCCTGTCTGGAGTCACTACAAAACGTTTACCACTTCCTTTAACTGGATAGAAAGTGTTACTCTAAAAATAGCTGTCAGACTCAGCATTCCAAGTAGTGAAGATACTCTAAAAGTATTTAGCTATGTTCTGTTCCAACAAGCTGCACAGTTCAAGTGTATGCAAGATACACAAATAAGAAATATGTTTACACAGTAAAACTTACTTGAATGGGCTTTCGATAGATGTGGTTGTAACTTTAAAGTGCTTGTATCTTCTTGCATTCATTCTTTCATTTGTAGTGATACCTAAGCAAGATATCTGAAAACAGGAAAAAGAGTAAGCCATTTGACTCATGTGAAACCATGCAAATAAGCCCTGCACGAGCCAGACTGAAATAGGAAGACCGAATTTGTGATTCTGTGATTTACTGGTTTCAACTCCTCCTTTTGAAGAAGGAATTTTTGTCTGGAGAAATGATGAGGTCGCAACATGAAGCGCCATAGAACAGCTGTCCCAGATTGGGCAGAAGGTTTAATTTTGAAAGTGATCTAAAATAAATCATGATCACTGAATAAACTGTGACTTCTTGCTTCATAACAAAGAGATGCCTTTACTATATTGTCAGCTGAAGTGTACTGTAATCAATAGATTCAGGAGTTACTTCACACAGCATTTGCACCACTTTCTTTTCCTCTTGGCATTCTGACTATAGCTGCAGTAACGTATTTTTCCCCCATTTATTAAATTCGTTGCAGTATCGTTTCTGTCCACAAGACAAAAAGATGACCAGAAAAAGTGGGGGGAAGGTTGTTGTTGATTGCATTTTTTCCTTTTTACAGCACCATTTGGCCCAAAGGCAATGATTTTCTGTAACAGCTTTCCAACTATGTTAGTCTAAAAGAGCATCTTACCTAAAAACGGAATTTACTGTAATGTGACTTAATTGGAAACTAAAATGTGAGAACTCTTAGCAGCCTTATCCTATAGGACGACAAAATCTTGTAATTCTTAGTGAAATATGAAAAGTCAACTCTGCTGCATGTTACAAGAGCAAGAATATTGACAAAGTCAAGTTTGTGCTGGCTTGGCTCATATAGCTGTACTTAACATCTCAAGCATTTTATTTGCCTCTGTGAAACCCAGTGAAGTTTTATATGTATGTAGATAAATGGGCTCTCAATGGCCAACTTTTGAAATAAGTAAAGATTTTAAATTGTTTTTCTAGATAGGTCAGGTAGTGTTCTGACAATGACCCTAGCCAGTTCAATAAGGACATGTCCAAAATTTATGATGAAAAGGGGAAAAAAAAAAGCAGCAGGAGTAGGGGCTGTGCAGTTGCAAATCAAAACAAGCAATTTGGAGAACGGCTTTATCCATTTCATTGTTATGGACAACTCCAAAGAGATTTGTCAGAAACAACCCTAAGTTTTCTATGTGTAAAACCCTCAGGAAATTTATTAATACGACTCTGTTCAGTTTTCATTTTTCCAGGAAGTCAAAAGCTAGAATTATTTTGCTTAATCAGGCTCATGATACAAAATACTGTATGTATTTTTCTAAGTGGCATAAATCAAGATTCATCTGTAGACAGATTGTTTTAACAGGGATCCTCAATGGGAACTTCATGGATCATGATATAAGTTTGATGGAAGGCTCTCTGGAAAGTTACATGCTTATTCTGCTATAGAAATGCAGTGGACTAGACTGCTTTGAAAGCCACCTGAAATACATGTAGTTACCTCTGCTTATTTGTCTTGGGCCAGAAAGACCTCTAAAAGACTGAATGGCTCTCACTCACACATACAAGATTTTGAAATCGATGTGTGTTGTAAGTGGTGAATATTGTAGAAAAAGGAGGACAAAACTTAAATTTCCTGAAGAGTTTTACCTATGCCTTAGAGGACAATTTTTATTTCCAGCATCTCTGGAAAGATTAAACTGGTAAGTCACAAGGTTCATTAGTGACAAGTCATACTGAAAGACCATGAAGTCACACTGAAAGGCTTTCAGCATGACTTGTCTTTCCTTAAAAAGGATAAAGAAAAACTTGGGTTTGGTCAGACTACAGTACAGTAATGTGATCAGAAATCACATTGAAGCAGTGTAAGAAATTATTTTATTCCCTTTGAAGTTATCACGCTCTT
>NW_010206817.1:18762-33207 GCF_000695765.1 Mesitornis unicolor
TACTGCATTATTCCAAGTTTGACCCACAGATCTTATCCTCTATTAGTCTTTATTGTTTTCCTCTGGTCTGTTTTGCCTTTTGGTTCATTCTGGGAATGGAAAGCAGGAGGTAAATATTTTAACCTCAAGCAAAAAAAAAACAACAAGCGAATGAAAATAAATGATGCCAAATATCCAGAGACAACAGATGCTTGCCTCCTCCAGCATGGCTGGGAGACTGAACACTTGGTCTTGCATAATGAACATTAAAATTTAAATGACAGAACATTTTATATTCTTATGTCACTCCTGAGGCTCAGCATTAGAAATGAAGTGCTCTTCCATACCTGATACATCTGACACATGAGTAACACAGCCACCCACATGAAGTGAAAAACACTGTTCAGAAACATCCAAAACATCCATGGAGAACAGGTAGCAATCTGCGTAATATACGTCCAAAATCCATCCTTTGTGTAACTTGTCTCACAGTGGAATCCCCAGTCTACAGAAAAAAAAAGTGTCAAAAACCATGCAGGAGATTTACGATATGTTTACTGTACATGAACAAAATGCCCACATTAGAATGTATTAAATTAAATAAGAAAATTACAATATGCCAAAGTAGTTTTACTTGCTCTCTCTTCCTTTCCCAACTCCTTGAATATATGACATATGCCCATTCTGTGATTAAGAAAAAAAAAATCTAGGACAAGAAAAACATCATCTTCTAACATAAAATACTCAATATAGTAAATTATTAATATGCAATTCAATTCCAGAATAAAAACATACAAAACTCTGATAAGGCAGAAGTCTGTAAAAATCCATATCAGGAAATAAACAATTCATAAGCAATTAAAAAAAGCCCCAAACCCACATTTACTCACAAGAAACACATCCATAAATCATCCAGCAGATCATAAAGAGCAGGAAGAACAGGTATCCCATAAAGTAGCGATGGTTCCCTGCTCCTAAAGTTGCACAAGAACAACAGGGACCAAATTACTACACTTTCAGAAGACAACACTACCCTAGAAAGTTTAATTGCCTGCTTAGAAGTACTGTTTATTATTGTATACAGAAACATTTCTCTCCAATATTAGGCCAATATAACTTCAGACAGTGAAATTAGCTGGTTCACTTAATTTTTTCTTCTCAGACAACACAGCAAGGTTTTATTTTCTCCAATTGCTGTCACATTAGAGCTGCAATTCACACAAATGGACTTAATTTGTAACCTCTTTCATGAGCTAATAAAATTATTGACAGACAATATTTAGAGCAATGTTGGTGACAGCTGCTGCAGAGCCCTGAACAGCCAGGAACTACACATCTATAAGTATTTTTAACATTCCATTTAAAAATCATCAGACTCCAGAGCTCACTTTCTTAAATACAAATAAATATGCAGCCTCCCTTGACAATATGCTAACTCACACTTTGGGTTTAAATCTGCTTGATGAAGCTTGCTAAAAAATAAAATATCTAATAGAACTTGTAAAACAAACACACATAACTGAACAGACAAGGCCTAACAACCTGGCCAAAATTATGAATAGGATAAAACCCACTCTGCTTAAGATGGAATTTAAACGCTAGAAAATTCAGTTACTAAAAAACTGATCTATTTTTAACATAATTAGAGCTAAAAAGATGCTTCTTATGCATGTACACCATGGTTCTGAAGTACTCAGCTTTCCTTCTGTCTGTAAAATATGTCCACTGCCGCAACCTTCCAACAGCTCCAGGCTGTAAACTAAACCCACAGAGATGATAATGGGCTACAAAAGGTTTGGCTGTCAGTGTCTACCAGCACAGCATTTATTTCTTCATTATGTCAAATGTTTTGCCTGCTAAAACAAGAGCATCCTCTGCAGGCAGAAAATAATCAAGTGCTTTTAGCAAGTGAACTGAAAGACTACATAAATAAGAGATGAGGAAAAACACACATTCAACAGAAGTTAGACTAAACACAAGACATCTCCTTGAAAAATCAAATAAGTTCCTTCAGACATAAAATGTGTTGTAACATCGCCTTCAGTCACTTAGGAGCATGTGAGAATTAGTGCTGGGAATGTCCCCAAGGTATCACTTCCATCTGCCTACTAAATTTCAGAACTGTTAGGTTTCGTAAGACATTTTTTATAAAAAAAGCACAAGTTAAACCATGACCTAGAGGTTCATCTGAGAGGCATCCGATGAAATGCTCCTTTCAGCAGCATCTTCAATGATACTAAAAATCAATTCTGTTTAACAGGAAATGTCTGTATTTGGTAGAAACATGTGTGTAAGATTTAAAAGTAGAAATGAGACAGGTACAACCTTAGTCACAGTTTAAAAAAAACTACTTTGAAAAAAGACAGAAGAAAGGCAATTGCTCTACTTTATCTTAAACAAGACCGGGCAAAACACAGCAGAGTTCTCTGCAGTTTCATCCTGGACTGGCAGGAACACAGTCAGTTACAGCATTGCTTTAACTGTGGAGGGTAAGAATTGATGCTTTTATATGGTTGCATTTATATTTATTATATGTTATTATGCATGTATAAGTTAAGTGATTTTTTACTGGTGGAGTTATATTGCATGATTTAGATGGTTTATTCATTTCTTAATTCTTCCTACTTTTAGCCCCTTGGAAGAAAATCTTTATTGGAGGGGGAAGTGATCATTATTCTAAACCATAAAATCATTTCCCATAGACACAAGACCTACCTTCTGAGTTACTGCTATCAGAACAATGATTCAGCACGACAGCATAACCCATGTAAAGTAACGGTTTAAAATTTGGCTCTAGCTCCTTTGATGCTATTCCTTGAAAACTAAATTTCTGTTCCAAGTCTGCAGTTTATGTTTGAAATGTAACTCCAATAATTTAATAAAATCTGTTATTTTTTATCTGCAAACAACCAACTGCAAAAAACATAATGCCATTTTAATACTCCATTAAAAAGAGATATATGATCATCTTTAGAGACTTGCTCATTATAATTTTACCTAAAATTTTGTGGGTATAATGAAAATAATTTGCCCCAATTACCAATTTATTTACTTTTTAAATAGCTTGAACTTTTTTCAACCTCTTCGGTGGTAAAAATATGCTCTCACAGTCTCTTTATGTGGCAACATTTATCCTCAAAGAATTTGTCTTAAAGTGACTGTACACACTCTTAAAAATATTTGTCAGTCCTATCTTTAGTAAAATTCTTATCCTTCTAACACATCCAAAGGAAGGCTACATAAAACATTTCCAAATTCCACCTTTCCAGAAAGGCATGATTCATGTTTCCCTTTTTGGCAAACAAACTGTGAATGCTGTTTTAAGAATGGATTCTGTTCTACAATGCTGTGCTCAGAGTCCCCCATGCACCAATCTGAGAGAGAGAGAAGCCATATAAGGTCACCCAGACCCTCACTCCCTCCAGCCCAAGGCTGTTCCCATAGTGTGATTTCTCGTGCCTCTTTCCCAGCATACTTCCAAGCATCCTCATGTTTACTTTTACCTCCAGTTATGCCCATCTGTGCAAGACTACTAGTAGTGGGATTTTGCTTTTCCATCACCACTGTTTTTTTAAAAACTATTTCCTCCTACTAACTTAATCCCACTGCTCACATACTCTCTCAGTACACACAAACTAAGGTCTTTCCATCCCCATCTGGTTTTTATACTTTTCCAGTTATTGATTAAAACACTGGATTTTTCTTTCCCATTGACAAGTACCCCACAGCACTCTTGCAAAACAAATCGTCACTGAACACTCTCCAAAAAACTGAGCCTGTGCCCCCCTGCCCATTTTAATGAAACTTTTCTTAGTTCTTCATTGTAAAGTATCTAAAATATAAATCAAAAGTAGCTCAGGTAGCAACATCAATAGGAAATATAAAATAGAAAGGAGTGATATAAGCCCATCTCAACAAGACTTTAGTGATTTTCTCTTACAATTCATATGCCAGCATTGACAATTTCACTCTTGATGATAAGACCAAACTACTGTGACTATCCA
Organism: Mesitornis unicolor; assembly: GCF_000695765.1. NCBI lineage: Eukaryota > Metazoa > Chordata > Aves > Mesitornithiformes > Mesitornithidae > Mesitornis > Mesitornis unicolor. The sequence goes on from NW_010206817.1 coordinate 22,746, forward strand.
CTATTATACATATTTGAAAGGCCTACAATGAAGCATTTATTGCCTGGAAGCTGCCAATGAATCCAGGTCCTAATTCCTCCCCAGGATTAAAGTTACCTCTGCTTGCATCCTAACACAATAATCCAGTGAAGCAAGCTGCACTCATTTCCTAGCTGTGAAGTCTTCAGTACTCCCTGCATAATAATGGCTTTCAAATAAGTTTCTCAAAAAGTACAACAGGGAACAGCAGCATTTAGAGATTTTTTTTCTTGTTCCATCATCACTGGGGAGAATAAATGGCTACCTGGGGGGTCAAAACCAGAATACCTCTATAGGAAGTAATTCTGTATCTGCCTGCTATAATCATGACATTTTTGAATACATATACTTTCCCATTAAATTACTGAAACTTATTGGTAAAAATGAAAATTTTTATCAACAGTTGTGGAATAGGTACATGGCTTTTCTGCAAACACTAAAAAGCAGTTAAGCTTTGTAACTTTTAATTACTAGAGTTTATGTTAATAAAAATATATAGATAGGAAACTGAATTAGATACAGAACCATTTTGAGGATGGGTATACAACAGATAAAGCAAATGACAATAATGCAGAGAATCACATGTAGAAGCTCGATATTGAAAATGTTTTTACTTCTACCGAAATCCTCAGGTTTTTTCAGACTTTGGCAGAAGCCAAGTCACTTTCACTGTGAAATGAGAGCAGATAAAACCCTGCACAACACCCAGGGTCGATTTCAGAACCTTTTCCCTTCTTTATCTGTCAAGACATTGTATTTTAGCACATTACTCACCTACACAGTTACCCACCCATGGGCAGTGGTGATCAAACTTCGCTATACATCGATTGCATACACCACAGTGTTTGGACCTCACCGGCTTCCGTATCTGCAATGGTTATTGACATTTGTTTAGAACAGCAAAAGACCCAGACATTTTTATACAGAATGACCCCCAGTTTCATTTCAGCTTTCTAAGAATGAAGATGCAGCATAAGTTTGAGTTCCACGATTCTGTCAGTATCATTCACAACTGAGCTCTCTCAAACTCTTCCAGCTTATTTTCTAAAGATGGAAACACGAGCTCACGAGCAGAACTCAGTGGAACTCAAAATGTCAAATTACTCTCAACTTTTTTTTTTTAATTATATCTTGAAAGAAATATAAAGTGGCAATAAAAGAAGAAATGATAATAAGTGTTCTGAGATATATATTTATATAGACATGCAATTTTTAAGGTGCCACAACTTTACATAATTTTCCAGATTCGATTTAGGGAATATTAACATCATTCGTGTTCTACATAGGTCAGAGCATTACAGTTTAAAACCAATAACCCCGATAATCTTGTATTTACTAGTTAACTTCCTGAAAAAGAAACATATTACATTTACTATGATTACCTTTTTCCCCTCAAGCAGTTATTTCCTTTTAAAACTTTCTATGGTGAAACTAAGTATTGACTAGTTCAAGAAAAGCATTTGCTCCCCATTTTGCAAGCTTTAGAAAAATTAAGATTCTCACACCCCTCCGCATCTTCCAATTACTTCTAAATTGAGAAATACACTTGATTTTTGGAAAAAAAAATACTACAAGACCACATTATTTTACTCTGAGTTATAGAGGTGGTGGAACATCACCCAAGATTTTCATAACTTCTTAGGTGTATAACCAATCATCTTGGCAGATACACTGCGACACCAGTATTTCAACACTGGCAAGTTATTTTGACAGCAGTAATTTTTTTTCCTCCAACTATCTAGGAAGTATCATTTCCTCAGATGGTAAGATTAACGAAGAGATAGACAACAGGTGAGCAAAGGCATATAGAGCTTTCAGAAAACTCCATAAAAGAGTCTGGTGCAATAAATATCTGAAGAAAAGTACAAAGATTATCGTCTACAGAGCCACTGTACTGTCTACTCTTTTATATGGGTCTGAATCATGGGTCATCTACTGCCACCACCTGCGACTCCTCGAACACTTCCATCAGCGCTGCCTCCGTACAATCCTAAACATCCGCTGGACTGACAATGTGACTAATGTCACTGTCCCTGAACAAGTAGGAGTGACCAATATTGAGGCCATGCTGCTGAGGACGCAGCTGTGCTGGTCAGGGCACATCTCCAGGATGGAGGATCACGACCTCCCTAAGATCATGCTCTATAGTGAACTCGCCACCAACCGCTGTAACAGAGGAGCCCTGAAGAGGAGATACAAGGACTCCCTGAAACAATACCTCAGTTTTGTCCATACTGACTACCATCAGCGGTCCAGGCTGGCCTCCAATCGGGAGAGATGGAGACACACTATTCATGACGATGCTGTCTCCTTTGAGAACGCACGCAGAATCAGTCTCAAGGAGAAAAGACAACACAGAAAGAACTGCGCCTTCCCAATACCATCTAAGGAGATTTTCTGCTGTGCCCTTTGCAACCAGACTCGCCTATCCCGCATCGGCCTTTTTAGCCATCAGCGGTTTTGCAGCAAACGTGGGTAGTGCCCTTCCCTTATCTTTGTTCGTGAAGCCTAGCCACGATGATGATGATTCTTTTCCTCTTATTGTTGCAGGGCTTTTTCTGTGTAGAGATACACTACTGATTGAAAGGACTGCTTAAAGATTACAAATAAATTCTGCACTTGAAATTGCATTATTAAGGCAAAAAATGTGTCCAATATAGGAACATCTAATTTTGGCCTAGCATTAATTAAAAAAATAAAAACTAGTGCAATTAGTTAAAAAATACACTACCAAGCAGGTACTGCAGAATATACTGAGGTCCAGACTTCCTGTCTCTGCAAGTTCTACTATTGTCTGCAAGGGAGAAAAGAAAAAAGAAATGATAATTTAGCATATAAACAAATGCTGAAAATCATTGTAATAGCTGCTTCTTAGACCCAGAACTGTGAATTGTATTAATTTCAGGTATTTCTACACACAGGAACAACTGAAATCCAGCTGAAACTGATTTTAAACCTACTTTGTTAAGACAGTATGTATATTTACTTCTAAATTAATTCTAGCCTATACTTAAGATACTTATTCCTACTCTATCTACATTTAATTAGAGAAAAATTAAGCTTATATTAATTTTGATACATCTACACAGTGATTAGCACCAGTTTGATGAACCTGTTGTTAAACTTATTAAAATTACTGCAGCTGAATTTCTGAACAGGAACACAAATAAACTAGCTAGCGAGATCAGCCAGTCTAAAAACCAGACTTTCTTTCCAGACGTATCCCATCAAGACCTTCAAATCTATATTCACCTCTTTCCTCAGACATTGGAACTTCAAAAAAAGAAAATAAATAATGCAAACCAAAACCTCCTCTTACAGATAATGCTATACTTATGGATCAAATAATAAACAGAAGTAGGTATCAGTTAAAGCATGCCTGTATCTTCACACTAAATGATTGCTTTTTAAAATTTTGTACACTCCTCATTGCTGGAATAGGAGTGTAGTATTCCATTAAATGCTTTCCAACAAGTTTTAAAATTCAGTAACTGAAATCTGTGCTGCACAAGGTTTCAGTGACATTTGCAACATATGGAAAATATCCTGAAAACACCTTCTGCCAGAATAGCCTTCCTTGAACCAGAAGGAATTTGCTCAGTATAAATAGCCTAATGGCAAATATATTTATCTACTGGTCCCTTTCAAACCACGTATATCTTGTGCATCAAGGTGGTTTCTAACTGCAGAAGCAATAAAACAGTCCTTACAGCTATTTTCTCATCATAGCAATATAAACATAACTTCCTTAATTAGATGATGACCACTAAGGTGGGTATCTTGACTGAAGCTATAGAAGTTTTCCTCCAAAATACACTTAACTGGTTAGGAAAAATTGATGGAAACTTTTCCTCAAAGTAACCAGTAAAAGCTACAGTTAATAGTCTGGGGGTAAAGCAGTGCCTTAATGCTGCTTTTCCTGCCAGTCTCAGGTAAATGAGGAACAATCTTTAGTTTTCTAACACTTCCAAGGTCTGCAAGTCGGTCTATTTTTTCTCCTCACTTGTTGTATTTCCATTTGCTATTGGCCCAGTATTCTTGCCTCCACCACTGCAACCCTTGAGGTTGCAGCCACTGCCATGCACAAGACCTTCCATGTCCCTCTTGCATCTTGCCACCTTCAGTGCTCCACATTTCTCATCTCCTCTGCCATCCCTCCCTGCTATAACAACATTTCCCACTACAGGACTTGAAATTAAAGAGCCTCCCTCACAAAAGTAACTTTTGCAAATGAACCAGACGAACAGAAAGCAAAAATCTCAACAAGAAACATCCACCATTATTTCAATGCTGCTGATGTAGTTTTTTTTACACCTTAATATATTTTGGACAATTTCAGTGGGAATATACAACACTACACTACAGACTAGTGAAAGGATGCACAAAGGAATGTACGTGCTATGACACTCAGCACTAGTGTTCAGTAAAGTCCACAAGCAAGACCCCAAAGCTCAGGAAAACAGAACAGAGCAAGAGCAGATAAACCACTTAAATGTAAATCTCCTTAGAGATTATAGCACAGACACCCAGGAATACTCCAGTGAGAACCACGTTTTTGTGGTTTGTGAATGCTGGGTCTATTTTCTGTGCTTTTGAACTATTAATATTTGGTTTTGAAAATTTGGAAGTGGTTATTATTTATTTAGTTATTTTATAAGAGTGACAGGTTATTTTGCAACACAGAGGAAAGGTCATGACATATCGGAAGAATAAATATCCAAAACTGGTGCTTACTACATATTTCCAAACATACTTAACGTGGTCATCTAGAATTAAATGAACATTTTTTGTTGCTTATTCCAAAGCTAAAGGCTAACTGCACACAAAACATTTGGAAGCAAATTACAAAAACATGAGAAAGCAGTACACTGTACAAAGGTAAGACATGCACCCTACAGTGGTTCATGTCCCTGGTAACAGATCATATCACAATTTGGTTATCTGCAATGTAAGACATCCAAAACATTCAAAACCATACGCATCTGAATGAAGAAATTGCATTTTACAATTCCTATCCAGGTCATCAGGGCTTCTGCAACCACACGTAACTACTTAGGCAAGCAGATCAAATTAATTGCGAATTTGTGCTGAATCCGAACCAAAGTGCAGTTGCTGACTCTTCTATTTAATTTAGTCCAGTGGAAGGAAGAGAGTTTAGTTTGGAATTTACTTTGGCAAACTTGCAAAAACAGAAAGGGAATTTGCACAAGTAAATCTGCACATTGACTATCAACTCAGTAACAATCTTTTGGAGAAAACACAAATGACTTAAGCTACCACAACCATCTTTTAAAGGCTGTTATATTTTTATCCCTACATAAGGCCACAATTCCAATCGTCAGATTTCAATCCACACAGGTGTTTTCACAAATGAGCATGAAGCAGAAGCACAAAGCTCAATTTTGGTGGGGTGCAAGCTTCTAGGAAACTTGCCCAAAATCAAACAAACAAAATGCTTCTGCCTCTTGTACAGTTTGGAATATTCAATGCAGAGTTTGGCTGCTGCAGACAATGTACTTCAGCAAAAACATAGAAATGCTCACATTTCTGAAGTCTCAGAAAGATATAATTAGATCATCCACACTTTACCTAATATTTAAACCAAAAGAAAAAAAAATCTATCCCAGATTGCCTGAGGTTTTGCTTATTTTTATCCTCAGTCCTTTTAGACACAAGGAAAACCAGACATGCTTTAAGTCTGGAAGATTTTTTAGACTCGACAATTATCCCATAATGGGTCACTTGTTTCACTAAGGAAAAATTCTGAAATTTCACATTTTCATTTTCACCCAAATGCTTTTTAATTTTTTTTTATCTTGAAAATCAAAGTTGTGTTTTTGTTACTCATAATGACCTAAGTGTAACTTTGGACCCATAAATGTAAAAAAAGAAACCAAGATGACAAGTGAAAGGAAAGCTTTTCAACACTTTAGATGTTGCCTTATACAACAATTTATTGAAATTTCATGTATGGATCAGCAAACTACACTGAGCAACTGGTGGCAGACTGCTGAAGATCAAGCTTCACTTATCTCATGGCTTTACCTTTTTCTTTTGTTCTTCCGTGGCTTTGATGATTCCCGGATCAGATTTCCAGGATTTTCCAAAATTGTAGAAAAGTGCAACACTATTAGCGAGGAATGGAAGATGTATAAAGAAAAAATTGAGATGTGTTTGAAGTCAAGGAATCTAAAGTTTAAAACCAAATTTCCTCTTGAAAATACCCACTGATAATTCCAAAATAAATTTAAATAAAATTAATTTTCACAAATGCCCTTGAGTCACTGTCATCTGAATTAACAAAATTCAGTGTTGCTGTAAGAACAAGCTTGGTACTCAGTATTCCAATTGCTCAAAAAGTCAAAAACTTACTTTTTAAAATGCTGTTCTCCATGAGGCATATTTCTAAAGCCCTGATCCTTCTAAAGAATGAATAATTGTAGTTCAGTTTTTGTGATTATTTTCCATTTAAATAAATTCCATGAAATTTATCTTAAAAGTATTTCCTGTTTTCACAATAAACATTTCAGAGCTCTATTTGTAAGATAGGCATTTGACTGCCTATGTCTTCAGTGGCCTGAAATTCCCATTAGATCACAGAAAGAGCTGTTTCTACCCATAGAAGGAATTGTGCTGCAATGACCGCTGTTGCGTGACAACCATGTCTCAACATGACTTATCTCCAAGAAAGGTACTGTCTGAAACCTGGTCCTATTATAAGGCAATACCCATATTTCACATCAATGAAAGTTATTTTTAACATACTAATACATCTAATACTTTAGAAAAACACAGGACTTGTTATTTTCTAGAAGTGTTTATAAATCAGTTACCATATAAAGACAGAAAAGAACCATTTGTTTTAAAATATATTTCCTGTGTTGAAAGACTTGCGATATAACATGCCTAATCTTACAACACTTGACATTTCTTCATAGAATTAAAACATTTCTTAGCAATGATGCTGACAAACCAAATACTTCAGACACTAAAGGTAGAAAATTATTTACTCTGATAAACCTATAAAAGTCCTGACCAACCTGACTAAAGATACCTATCAGCTGTCAGTCATAACCGCAAGGAGATGCCACATTTGAGAAAACTGTGTTGGAAGAAGCCTCTACAAGCATTATCCAGGCAAAAAGAACACTTATTACTCAGCCACAAATCACTGCACACCCAAATTACACTATATTCTGAGTAACTTAGATTAATATTTCTCTCTACTTTGGTAGTCATTAAAGCTTCTACTGTAATTAAAGTTTAATATATTGTACAGGTGCATTACAAAACCCTGCATATAAGATTTAGAAACAAGCATTATGTGGCAATCTGTATTGAACTGGTATATAACACTTTAAAAACAACAGCAAAACCCATCTTTAGCATGCTTTGAAAAAAATGGATTTTGAACTTAGAACAGATGCTCAAATATATTCTACTCTGTATCTACAAGTATATTCTATGCTGTTTTACTCTGTTCTTGCAAAAAAAAAATATTCAAGGCTTTAAGCAGTACTAAGAAAAAATTACATAAACCACTGATAAAGAAATCCACATGGTACAGATACAAGCAAGTATTAAATGAAAAAATTAAATATCTGTAGAATAACACTAAGTATCTCAAATCTTTCTACACTGCTCTTGTGATCTGAAAGAACCCTGATATATGAATAAACATAAGTAAGGCCTCTCTGACTTCTGAAATGCTTACAAAGTCTCATTGTTCAGACGAAGTTATTCCAAGTAACTCTTGTTTTCCTTTGGCTGAGAGAGTGGAATTGGCTGTGAATTTCTAATAAAAAAAATACTGGCAAGTTAAGTTAAAATTTTAATCATGCACCCTATATAATAGAACATTAATATTAACTCAGTAAAGGTTAACTAATATTTCCTCTAACAAGCTGTTTCCAGCAAGTTTATAATAGAGGGGGGAAAAATCCCACCAGCTATAGTAGAACCTAAACACTCACAGTTCTATTTGATACATTACAGATGAAAACCTTTGACTTTAATATTTATACAATCTAATTTCTGCCTATTTTTCTTCTAAAATTACCTGCTGCCAAGAATAAGCTGGCTGAACTTAGTTGTATAGCTAGAGTGAGATTACATTTTCTTTAGAACACTGAAAGTATCATCGGAGTTTTTGCCACAATAGTGAAAGCTTTTTTCATTAAAAATACCTTAATCAGACATCTGTTACAAACAATAAAGGTACAATTGAAAAAAAATTACATGAACCATTCCTAATTACTACACGTCATGTCTAGACTGCTAAAGAAGGCAGAGGGAAAGACAATTTATTTTCTATCCAGTAAAAGGTTTTTTTATAACCTTAGTCTCAGAATGTTTTTTTACTGAATAAAATTTGGACACCCTGTGTGATAAAGATGCTGTCCATTTTCTGAAGTTACCCTACCTCCATTTTACTCCATGAAATACAGAGGAAGCATAAGAGACTCCATGCAGTGTCTAAGTTCTGCCTTTCCTTTTATCATGGTGATGTCAGATGAGTACAACGCCGACAGTGTTGTAGCGGCAGATCAAGTACTTCTGTGCTGAGGATGGGGGATGCCGGAAGACTACACGAGAAAGTAGAATTAAGCACAGATGAAACTATGTAAATGGAGCACGACAGAGTCAGCAGTATTTTTCACTTATATCTTCCAAAACCCATTTCTCTTAAGTTTTAAGCAAAACTGGAAGAAGAGATAAAAAACAACCAGACTTCAGAGGAGAAAGGAACGCTAGAATTGTCTTCTCCAGGATATTTCTGGCATGTGATACAGATAAAGAACTCCAACTGTGGGATTCGAATCACATACCTTAAATCACTCAGTATGCCTTCATCTACAATAGAAAGGAAAAAGCCATGTCCAGTTTATCTTTTGTATGAAGATATTAAAATTAAGCCAGAGAAGCAGTGCCCTAAAAGTGACTATTTTTCTCCACTGGCTATGAAGAGAGCTTAAACAACTTAGACATGAATGTCCACACCAGGGGTATCTAAAATTATGTTGAACTCCCCTCTGAAGATTACTTCCAAAGAGATCTTAGCAACTTGTATCACACACATCTCAAAACTCTCAATATGCAAGAAACCCTTATAGGTTTGCATTAGCTACAGAGGAGAGAATTTGTTCTCCAGAGAGTGCCTCATTTAAAACCGTACAAGAAAAAAAAATTACTATATTATTAAATAAACACATGTAGTAAAATGCATGATACAGCAGGCATTCACCTTTTGTCCTGTCACCAATTTGCTATTTTTTATGACACTTCTCCAGTTTTCATGAAACTCTTCCTACTTTTAATCCTAATCAATAGCGTTTAATTATTAGAACAAGTATAACAGGCTCAAAATTATTTCAGAAAACCACTTGGAAACAAAAGGCCTGTCTCATTAAAACGAAAATGAAAACCAAACAAGCATCCCACAACCCATGAGTGAGGTAAACACACGATGAGCTCATTTTTCATCCTGAACTGCAGACTATTTAAAAGGGCCCAAACACATGCAGCTTCCTGCTACCACAGCTACACATCATCTAAGAGCCTGAAACCAAGCCAAAGTGCACATTACATACCAAGATGCTCCCCTTCCAACCAATAACAAATCCAGCAATAAAGTCCTTTTCTCCTAAAGGTAAAGATCTGTGGCCAGCATAAGCTGTCAGAGAGCAAGGCATGCTAATGAACTTGCCAATTCATACCAGTTGTACATCTGGATCAAGAGTCCAGGTAGGTAACAGCAGACAGTTACACAAGAAGCCTCATTTGACTAGGTATTTATTAGACAAAATCCATTTTTAATCAACTGAAGCTCTGCGAAAGCTCTCCTCTTCCATCTTCTATCTAACATAAAGAAAATCCCTTAGCTTGCAAAAAAATTAATTCACTGCCATCTCCCCCATCCATATATTTTTTTTTAATTTAGAAAAAGTATTTAGACATAGGAACAGAAGTTCTGGATAGCTGGGCCTGGGGGTTCAATTTTTTGGGTCTTTGGTTCCTCTAGAAACATGACCGATGGCTTCTTTCTTTCTGCATGCACAGCTTTTTCCTGCTTTCCTGAAGCTAATTTTAGTAATATGATTGGGAGTTTTTTGTTTTTAACTGCAGTTGGTGTTAAGAACCAACTGGCTTGTTACAGTTTTTAAAACACCATGGTATTGTAAAAGCTTTGGGAAAGCATGACAATCAACGTTAACTCTCTGACACCCAGTTTTTAAATGATCCCTAACTGAAAAAGTGTGCAGTGTTTGCTGTCTTTCACCTAAACTCCATCAATACCTGAAGTATATTTGAAATAAGATAACCAATACAGTATTAGAAAATAATTATTATTTTGAAAAATTATTATTTGGCTTATATAATCTCATTATCTCAGCATTGTAAATATCATGCTATACCAATGGGCTGAGGCCAACTGTATGAGCTT
>NW_010206818.1:0-10835 GCF_000695765.1 Mesitornis unicolor
CAACTCCTAACATTCTGTGTGATTCTGTGAAACTAAAGCCAAGGAGGTAACCTTAACCATAAAAGCACTGCAGGATGTACTAAAAGATTTTACTCATTGTCCAGGTTAGACTACTACTGTCTGGATGATGCGATGTTGGGACAACACAGCTGATGGCATAGAGACTGATGTTAAATAAAACAGGCAGCTGGGATCACTCGCCAGGAAAGGAGGCATTGACAAGTCACTTTCAATAGTAGATGAAAAACCCTGCAGCCTCTCTGGGCAGCCTGTTCCAGTGCTCTGTCACCCTCACAGTAAAAAAGTTTTTCCTTATGTTCAGGTTGAACCTCCTATGCTCCAGCTTGCAAGAGAAGAATGAGTTTGAAAGTAGTATCTCATCATGAAAGGGTTTTCTTATTCTTAATTATAAAGTGACTGTAGTTATGTAAATGAGAAAATAAAAAATAATTCAAGAATATTTCCACTCACTTTCAGAGGGGATTTTTTTATGTCCTGGTATTACTGGGATTGAATCATAGAATTCAATTTTTCTATTTAGGAAAGCAGCATTTCTGAAAGAATTGCAGTGTTTGAATTAGTGAAAACAAGTTGGTAAGTTGTTTTAGTTTTAGCTGAGTTAGAGTTATTTTTCTTCATAGTACCCAGTGAGACTTTGTTTTGGATTCATGCTAAGAATAATGTTGATAACATAGCAATGTTTTGGTGTTGCCAAGCAATGTTTACATTATCTCAAGGATTGGTTTTGCCTGCACCTGTGCTCACAGTGGTTTGTTGGTTTGTTAGGGGTTTTTTTTCCCCCTTTCCTTTGCACAAGAAGTTGGGGAGGGATGTAGCCAGATGACACTGGATATATGACCTGGGCGTGATCCAAGCTGACCAACAGAATGTAATTTATACCATAAACTCACCACTATACTTCCAGTCTATGCCACCTCTCTAAAATTCTGATTCAACAAACAATACTCTCATATAATTAAGACATTATTTAAAACAATCAAACAAAAAAACCCTCAAGCTAGAAGTGCTTCTAGTTATGAGCTTAGCTGGAAAACTAAAACAAGCCATAAGAAAGGCCAATAAAAAGTGAGAAGAAAGGAAGTTATCTGAAATGTCTCTGCTGAAAGACTCACTCCAAATATAGTCAGTTAATGTATAAACTTGTCTAACACATTTCCAGAAGCAAGTGACCACCAGTTCTAAACACAAGATCATAAATTCCCAGCTTATTTTCTCTTTGTAATTGTGAAAACATACAGTTAACTAAACAAACTTACCATACAGGTACGGGAGTTTTCCCCTATGAATGAATCTCTTAGCACCTGTGTAAGTTTACTTGCTCTGAATGGGGTATGAGGTTTATTTCGGCCTAAGGCTCTAATGCACTCCTGAAAGAACAAACAGAATTATATTTATTCAGTCCATGTTAAAGAAAAATACATAATGCAAATGCAATTCAAAAGCAGAAAATATATGCCTTAATTATGTTGCTGTCTTCAAAGATATAATTATTATTAAATTTTATTATTATTATTGTTAAAGTTTGATTTCAACAAGTGTTATGCTTTTACCTCTCATTAAGCTCAGTAGAAAAGTAGGAACTTAAAAAGGATTTAGGAGCCTAAAAAGTTTCTGTATCTCATCCAAAATGTTTACATATATTGTATCCAACAACAACAACAAAAAATTCAGTGTCGATGTTAAATCTCCAGACTATTTCTGATTATGAACTGCAAAAGCCGGAATGATTTAACAGCCTCTGCCAGCAGAAGCATGGACAGTGATTCACGTTAACTCTATAGTTAAAAGCAGCAGCTTTGATTCTGGCTCTACCACTGACTTTCTTTACAGCTCAGAAGAAAACACTGGTGCCCAAACTTTCTGTAAAGCTTCCACAGGTCACAAATCCAGTAAGTATAGCTCTATATTGATGTAATCAATATTGGAAGACACTTAAAAATGTAAGTTGTTCCCTGTTTTAAAATACTCTTCATGTGAATAAACAGGGATAACATCTTCCCTTTCACTCACAAGAAGGGTATGGGGCTAAACTAATATTCGCAGTTGGTTGGAGAGTTCCAGAGAGAAATACTGCACAGAAGTAAATATTAAGAAATTACTACAGAAGTTACAGCAGCAACTAAGTACATCAGTGCAAATCAAGATCGCACTAATCTAAACATCACTTCTGCCCACTCAGAGTTCTAACATCAGCTAAGAAATTACAGAAAGTTTACATTTAAATTTCTGGTTTTTTCCTTTTGTCATATTTTGATCATTAACTCCAGTTTCTGGCTTTGCCTTAATCCTATGTGTACAGGCATCTCTTCAGATTCAGGGCTTCCTTGGTACAGTTTTAACAAGTTTACACACAGAACTTCTTCAAACAACCGTACATCAAAATCTTTTCATATTATAGCTTTGCTTTTAGCAGGACAAACAGATGAAATGGCTTTTGTGTTACATGAATAGTTCTACAGTAGTTCAGCTAATACTCCAACTGCAGCCATATCCTTGTGGCTTTTTAAAATTTCCTAGAAACAGCTTCTTCCAAAAGCCAGACTAGAAACTGTGGCATGATAATCCAAGAAAGCATTACAACTGTGAAACAGCATAAAACAGAACTAAATGAGCTCAGAATAAAACTGCCATGATACAGAACAAACACAAGGACAAGTTGGCTTTAACTAAAGTGATTATTAAAAAACTACCAGCTGAATTCTATAGAATGAACACAGCTCAGATAAACAGAAAGACCGAAGCTTGTTGAATGTGAATTTCACATGCAAATGCTAAAAAGGACTCAATACTTATAGGTGAGCAAGGCAGTGCATTCCTTGAAATTTTTTAATTTGTTTGTACATTATTACTCTACTTACATAAGGAGAAAAACAGATTAGACAGGAAGAGGGCCTACAGATTTTCAACAAGTGACATTACAAACTAAAACCAGCAACAAATGTGTCTGTTGAATTACTGATATGGCAACCAACAAGTTTAATAAAGATATTTTAATTTAATATAACGATTTTTAGTTTGCTCTCTCTTGAAAAATTAGAATTGGATTGTCTCCTTAATAGTAAAAGGATTATAGGACACTTCCAGCTTCTAAATTAATGTAGTTTTTAACTACCTTTGCTTTTCATCACAGCTCAGAAAATCAGGTAACAAAATGACACTACTTCCACATAAAGACATTACAGAAATAATTTCCTGTACCAAAAATCTGAACAGGTTAAGACAGGACTGATATTCACATGCAAATATTGGATTAGTACCAAAAACCACTCTTCAAAACATACTAGTTTAATTTGAACTTGACTATAATTCCAAGGGTCTTGAATACAAATGGAAGAAGCTGTGTAATGTTTTTTGGGATAGATGAACATTGGAAAACTAAAATATCATTAAGAAACATTTATATCTTCTTGTACCATTTTTTAGACCTCTGCAAGATCTCTACTTCTCTTTATTTCCGCTTCCCCATATAATTTAGATCACAACCATTAGTACAGCAGCAGCAGAACCTTTCACTATAATTAAAAAGACAAGCTGTATGAAAATGAACCAAATAAGTTGTATTATACTGAAGGCACTAGCCAGCATAAAATCAGCAAATAAACTAAAAAAAACCCCAACAACAAAACCAAAACATCTTTATTCAATTATTTTTGGAAACAAGTGATAAGATCAACACAATGTTGTCTGAATTATTTATTTTGATACTAATCAAAACAGGCCACAGTTTTGGAAATGCTGCTTCCAGTTTTTCAACATGACATTCAATTTTGTAATGACACACTACAATTTTGTGGTGTTTTGTAAGATCTGCTTAGAATCTGATACAAGTCTTCCCTTGAGTTTATACTAGGATAAAAAAGTAAGCACAGTGGTTTTGGGGTTTAGCTTCTTTATATAAGACCACAGTGCTGGTGCAGAGAGTAGTGAACCTAAGCAAAGCTAACCAACGACAGAGAAAAGTTCTGGGCCATTCAAAACTAATGTTTCCTCAACTGAAACAGAAAAAATACTCTCCGTATTTAGACTGAACCTCTTTCAAGCATTATAAAAGAAACAAAAAAGCACTTGAATATTTAAATAATATTTCTTAGCTATCTTGTTGTGTTCTGGATAAATGTATGAAAATCTGCAAAATGATTGTATCAGACAATTTGCTATAAAGAGTAGTCAAAAATAGATTCCTACTTTCAAGGGTTATTTTAATCAATTTGTTAATTCTTTCTGGATATAATGCTGCTGTGTTGTTTTCTTCTTTAGTTAATTAATTAACAACAGTAAATAAATGTGTAATAAATGTAACTTTATTTTTTATCTTTTCTTAAAAAAGAGAATACTGAGATAAGTAAAATATTTCCAGTTAGTATTTCAGATCTTGAGTACCAAAGTAAGCAAGCTCTCCTCCCATTTTAGGTGCATATCAGAAAAGTGTTCAAATTCAACTACTGGGAATTTTGGGGTTATTTTGAACTACATATAAGCTGATAGCACAATGTTTCTACTTGGTAATTACCAAGTGTTTCTTCAGGCATTTAAAGGAAAAATCAATATATTATTTTACCTGTCGTATCAGTTGTCAATGTAGACAAGCAAAGCCTGCAAAACCACTTGTTTTAATAGTCATTGCTATTATATGTAGAAGGCTTCCACCTATTCAAAGGCAATAGAAACATTTCAGTTACCTTGAGTGCTAAAAGGCTCTTGTTAATTTCTGCACCTTCCAGTCGCGTCTGCCTATCTGCACTGGAAGTATCTGCTCCTCTTTCATTGCCAGCCAAATCAATCAGAGAAAATTTACCATGCAATTTCCCTTTCCTTCTGAGAATAATCTGAAACACTGCATGGCTTCGAGATGAGTGTGCATTTGCAGATGTCTGGCCAGATGTCCTTTAACAAAAGGAAAGAAAGGAAGGACATATGAACAGGCAAAGAACCATACATGTTAAATACAGTACCCTCAGAACATTAGTTTTTTTCAGGGCAGAGTCCTGTATTTACCTCAATAATTTGATGTACATAGCATAATTATACCTATTTTTCCAATTCTTCAAACAGAAATGGAAGATTATTAACATTTTACTTCCCTTTTAAAAGCAAGAATAATCAGATTTCCAAAGATTTCAGACTATCAGAGCTTACATGTAAAATGCTGCATGTGGCATTTTTATCTTATCAGGCAGTAGTCTATGCACAAGGTTAATTTAAAAAACAATAAAGGTGGATATTAACAAAAAAATATTTATACTTAACTTCTGTCACTATATATCAAGGTCTTTTAGAACTGAAGAATCTGGCAGCATTCCAGATTATAAATGATGTGAATTTAAGTCAGTAAACCGATTATATAATGCATGCAATTCACATACTGTAGCAAAAACAGGTTCTATTTCTCTCTAGGAGAGAAACTCTAAATTATCTTTATTCAAAGGATAGGCAGATTCCTTACTTGCAGCCAACATTATAAAAAAAAACCAAAAACCACTGCATATTAAAAATCCATCACTATGAAGAGACACACAAAAAAATCTTGTTTCAATTCTTTGATTTACAATGAAAAATTGGTGAAGCTATGGGAGATACCTGCAGCTGTTGCCTATTTCAATAAGCTTAAGAACATCTTCAACACATTTGACTTCCCGTTCCTGTAATCCCACAACCTGGACTTGCTGTTTACCATCTTCTAACACTCTTAATTTTGTCTTCCTGTTCAATAAGTCAAAAACCTAAGCAGGGGGGGAAGGAAACAGAACAGTTAAAGAGGAGCTTTAAAAGACATTTTTGCTTCAAAACTTGTATCAAAATATGCAAAGAATTCCATGCACAAACATGATTGGAAGGGAAGTGTAAAGAATTATTTTAAATAAAGCTTTCAGTACAAAAAGAAAAAAAAATTCTATGTAACAAGCTCACAATCTTGTTTGTGAAGAGAAATTCCTCCTTCCTCAGAAAAAGATCAGATACTTACCTTACCACTGTAGATCTCAAAAAATGTTGCATATACTTGAAGTTCTAACTTCTTATAGCTTGGTTTCTTTAGCATTAAAAAGACATCTCGAGCTGTGAATACATTTCCAAAATAAAAAGAAATCTAGTTATATATTTTAATTTAGTGACGTTTCATTAATGCATAACAGTGGATTTTACAGCATCTCTCATATTTTGCAGGTGTAACAGATAGGGTCAGTAAATCAAGTAAAAACCACTAGTTTTGTGCTGGTTTTGGCTGGAATTGAGATAATTTTATTCACAATAGCTATTATGGGGCTACGTTTTGTATTTGTGCTGAAAACAGTGTTGACAATACAGGGGGATGTTTTCATTATTGCTGAGCAGTGCTTACACAGAGTCAAGGACTTTTCTGCTTCTCACACCACCTCATCAGCGAGTAGGCTGGGGGTGCACAAGAAGTTGGGAGGGGACACAGCTGGGACAGCTGACCTCAACTGACCAAAGGGAAATTCCATGCCATATAATATCATGCTCAGCATATAGAGCTGGAGAAAGAAGAAGGAAGGAGGGACGTTTGGAGTTATGGCATTATGTCTTCCCAAGTAACCGTTGCGTATGATGGAGCCCTGCTTTCCTGAACACCTGCCTGTCAATGGGAAGTAGTGAATGAATTCCTTGCTTTGCTTTGCTTGCGTGCAAGGTTTTTGCTTTACCTACTAAACTGTTTTTATCTCAACTCACGAGTTTTCTCACTTTTACCCTTCCAATTTTCTCCTCCATCCCACCTGGGAAGAGTGAGCAAGCAGCTGTGTGGTGCTTAGTTGCTGGCTGGTGTTAAACCATGACAAGTTTAAACTGCCACATTACATTGGAAGATGCGGAAGACTCCAAAATTGTAAACTTAATAATCAGTTATATTTCTTCCATTTTTGAAGTTATCTACATATATATTTACTTTACTGTGTAAAGACTACACACGTATGAACTATTTTTTATGTTATCAAAGCTCCACTCTAATGCAAAACATGTAGACCCTTATGTTTGTACGACAGTAGAAATGTATTGACCTCAACTAATTTGCAAAAAGCCAACAGAACAATAAAGTCTCACCTGCAAGTGCGTATATTCCTTTAGAACAATCTTGGTTCTTTCCTGAAAAGTCACCACCCATAGTCTAAATTAAAAAAAAAAACACAAAACAAAACAAAAGACCAAAGATACACTATAGAGATCACAAAACTGTAACTTACATATTTTTTACTTATTAGAACTTATTGAAGTGTATCATATACAAAAAAGTATATCGCTGACATTAAGAAGAAATACTTACATGGGTTTTTCCACTGCCTGTTTGTCCATATGCAAAACAAGTGGCCATTCCCCTTTCAAATATGGTCTCCACTAATGGTCGAGCTGTAAACCTTAAATGGAAAAAACCCAGTACTTAAGAAATTTAATTACTTTAAGATGCCACACTACCACAAGAACACTATAAATTTTAATGCCAGAAGTTCGAAAACTGATTTTATACTTTGAGAGGCCAAAGAACATCTCCACATTCATTCCTGAACTAAAGAGGCTACCAGCTCCAAGGCATTAAAATATCCTAAGCAATTAAACAAAAGTCACAAGTTGTTTCCCATTTACTTTTACAATATTATCCTCCTTCAAACCTTGAGAAAAAAAAATCCTTGTTTTAATGACGCAACATGGCACAGCTTATTACATGGAATTTGGAGCTCCCTAAAGAAGACAGCATTAGAAGATACGCAAGTAGGACAGTGCAGCAGATAAATACTTTGATTTTGCCAACACAAAAATTTTGCCATAGTTTTGGTTGGTTTTTTTTTCTCTAAATCAGCTTCCAAGATTACGTTTAGAAGACAGGTGGACAAAACAACATTGCACATCTTAATATTTTGAGAACATAGTTATGCTGAGAAAAGGCTCAAGAAAATGTGTACCCAAGCTCATCAGAATGGAAAAATCCAGTTATCCCTTAAGTATTATTTGATGTGACAAAAATATTCTCCAAAGCATTTTTCTATTTTAGAGAGTTATTTTTTTACTTTAAAAAATGTAGTTATTGCTCCTACTTCAGCTGCTTATCACCATTACATCATTAAAAACTCCAAAAGCAAAGGGTAAACTTATGGAGGTTTACCTCTACTAGGTGATGGAGGCAAGAGTCTGCAACAGTCTCTCTTTCTAAACTTTTTCCAGGTGTTTACACATAAAGTATATTTAGTGACAGAAAAGAGAACAACTGTTTACAGAAACACTGAAATGTTACAGCCTCATTTCATTCAACTTTGGAACAAACAAATCTTGCCTATCTCCCTACCCTTTCCTGATTTGTCTGCCTCCTGAGGATGCAATACACGCTAGAGCCTGGAAAGACAGTGCTTGGAGGAGGACAGAGCAGGACTGAGGTCAACAGAAGTGGAGATGATATTGCAGATGAAAAATTCAGGACAAACAGAGCTAAACCAAAAGTAAACAGGCAAAAGAATGGAGGTAGCAATATACATATCTGATAACACAGAGAACAGAAGTAAAGTCCATAACCAAGGTAAGCCCACAGTTATTGACATGGGAGATACATGAGAAAAAAGATTCACAAAAAAAGCATATACACATACCTATAAACCATTTCATTAGGAGCCATGTCATCAAAGGCATAATCAAAACGAAAAGTTTGGTTTTCTAGGTACCTTGTTAAATCCACTTTTTGTTTTGGTTCATGTACCATCACAACGTCTTTACTAGGAACTGTTATTACATCAAGGTCTTTCATTAAAGTTTCTATAAAATAAATTAAATATATATATATTTAAGTAGCAACATATCACTTTTAAAATATTTTTTCATTGTTTACAGTCTCATAACATCTCGGATAACACAGCTTCTCCAAGTAACAACACTACAAAGGACTTAGACTTCTGATACCTATCTAGTAATCTGCTAAGTAAGAGATTTCATTTTGGAAGTCTAGTCATCCTATCCTACCAAGTGCTAGAAAGTAAAGAGAGGTTGTACAAAGTTAATGATCTTCATTTTTCTAATCAATGATAGCACTATCATTATAACTTAATTTTAAAATTTTGTATTTTGATTTTCCCGAAATCCTTAAAGTTATAGTCATATATTCACAGCTTTCAAAAAGAAAAAAAATGTTTTCATTCTACACATACATTTTCATTTGTGTATTCCTCCTGGAATCTAAAGTATACATCTTTAATATAGAATTTCTCTAAAGTAAAATCCTTTCTAAAAATTATCTTGTATGCAGAAAAAGCTGAAAATGATAATGATGCTTTACTGGGAATCACTGGGAATGAACAAAAGCCATCTAGATGGAATTTCAACAGTGAATTCTGTTCTCAAATTCTCCTTCTCTGGAGACATTCAAAACCCGCCTGGACGCCTTCCTGTGCAACCTCATCTAGGTGTTCCTGCTCCGGCAGGGGGATTGGACTGGATGAGCTTTGGAGGTCCCTTCCAATCCCTAACGTTCTGTGATTCTGTGATTCTGTGAATTCCCAGGTTATAATTACTACACATTGCTACAATTTATTGCTAATTGTTGTATGAGACATGACTCAGCAAAACAGAGAACCCAGCAATCCATTATATGCACAAAACTAAAGATCCTTTCTATGTACAGTCAGGATCACTAATGTGTCCTACTTGCATTTCTATGTAAAATTTCTTAAGGCATGCAGTTCAAGAATTTGATGTGGCTTTATACAACCAGACAGAAATTTTCATCAGTTAACATAGTGATCAAACAGTACAATGGTTACCATTGCATGACATTACACACCAACAGAAATATGCATTCAAGTCACTATAGAATCAATTTTTCAACTGCACTGCAATAAAATAAAATGCAATTATTCTGCAGTAATCACAGAGAAGAAATAAGGAACAGTGATGAAAAGATATATATAAAGGTCAATTCTTTGCAGAAAAAGCTTCTTTGTTAAAGGTGTCAAAAGCCGTTTTTTTCTTAAACAATTGCTTGAAATAAGACATTTACCTGCTCCCAGCTATTTGTTATGACTATCTGTATACCTTTCTGACAAAAACTTGAAATAGTGTCTCTGAAACCTACCATGCAATTATATAAATTCTCAATTATAAATATATGTCACTGAAATAAAATCTTAAAATGTCAATTTGAAGACGTACTTCCTGCTAAGTCAGTCCACAAAATGTTTGGTGCTCAAAAAACAACTAAAGGCTTTGATGATAATTCTGTGTTTGTGAGACTGACAGAAATTAATTTCTACATTTGATTTCCATTAAATTATTTTAACATCTTACAGAATTTCAAAATACAGAACATGAAAGGGGAAAGATATTATTTTCGATGTGTTGTTATTGCAGTAATAAAGGAAAAAATATTTATATTTTTTCTCTCCAGGGTATTACACACTAATATCTTAGATTCCTTTATACTTTATATAATTTCATATAATTTTAAAACGCAGCATGAGAAATGTTGTTTCTTATGAACTTTCAAAATAAAAGTGCATGTTCTTAGAAGACTATTATGTGGTACAAGATTATCTCTGTGGTTCCTCCCCAGCATAGATTATTTCATTAATACCTTTTTATTATATCTTATTCTTAAAAATGCAAAATAAAAGTTTATGCCAGCCTAATGGATTGCTGGCATAAACTTTTATTTTGCATTTTTAAGAATTCCTGAATTTCACAAGTGCTGCATTCAGCTGTGTACCAGAAAAATATTAATGGAATACTGTTTGTGGAGAGCAAGAGGCAAATACAAAGATGTATATGTGCTTTCTGGCTGTTCAATAACATGTAAACTTGTGAGAAATTGTGTGTGGGAAGTAATT